>NW_005843422.1:18113-18712 GCF_000455745.1 Alligator sinensis | reverse complement strand
GGGGGGGGAGGCATTTGTGTGCATCACAGACACACACACTGTTCCGGGGGAGGACCCCTGCCAGTGTGTGTGGCGTCTCTGCACCCGTTGTGTGTGTATTGTGTGCACTTCCACAGGTGGGACCACTTGGAGCTTCCCTCCACCCCCCATCCTGGGACACACACAGCTACACAGATACAAGCACTCACACCCCTCGCACCCATGCACACAACCACATGCCCCCGGTCACCGCACAAAGCTGGCACTGAGCCCCACTGCATGCACAGATTCACACCCCCAGACCTGACACACAAAAATGCACACACGCATGCAGGACCAGGCGTCCGGGATGCACACACACCCACATTGCACCACACAGAAGCACAACACATGCCTAAGAGAAGATTTTACACACAGACCCAGGCATCTGGTACACACACACACACACACACCCATGTATACACACACAACTACACACAGATGCACATGCGCACTATACAACATGTGAACACAACACAACTAAGAAATCTCACCCCCCCCGCACCCAGCTGGGTAGAACCCAGGTGTCCGGGCTCCTGCCCCCTCCGTTGACGCAGGGGGACATGTTGAGGGCCCTGATT
>NW_005843422.1:14080-17685 GCF_000455745.1 Alligator sinensis | reverse complement strand
AGGGGGGGGGGCTACAGGCGGGGGGCCCCCCCCTCTCTGCAGACACTGCACCCCCCCCACCCCTGCGGTGCCCCTCACTCCCAACCTGCAGCACCCCTCCCCCAGTGGTGTCCTTCACTCTCAACCTGCAGCCCACCCCGCACTGGTGCCCCTCACTCCTGACCTGCAGCCTCCCCAATGGTGCCCCTCATCCCCAACCGGCACCCCACCCCACCCCACCCCCCACTCCCAAGACGCCTGGGTTCTCTCCCTGCAGTGAAGGGGGGGCTCCCTCCAGCAGGGGGTGGTGCTGGCAGCCTGGATGCCTGGGTTCCCCCATCCCCTGCAGCTGCAGCCCCACCCGCGCCCACCAGAGGGCGCCCAATTGCTGCTCCCTGCGGCAGCTCTGCGGCCTTAAAGGGACAGGAACCCTTTGGGGGGGAGGGCTTGGGCCTGGCCCTGTGCACCCAAGTCTCCTCCCCCACTTCTGCTGGCACATGCCCTCAGGTGTGTGTGCAGGCCCAGGGAGTCTACACACATGCACACACCCCCCAGGCATCAGGGACACACACACACACACACACACACCAGGCGTCCTGGATACATAAACACACACACACACACACACACACACACACACACACACACACAGAACCCAGGTGTCCAGGACACCATATACACCGCCCCCCCTTGGACAGGGACAGTCACATTGACACACACGCACATGCCACCCCTCAGACCCTCCCACACAGCTCACCATCGCTGGTGCCCCCAGACACACATCCTGACACTGGACAGAAGACTTAGCGTGCCTGTCAACACCCCCAACACTCCCAACACACATGGCCCTGGGACACCCGTCAACACCCTCAGAAACATCCCTGCACACCGCCAGACAGCTCCCTCCCCTTGCAAACCCTGACACCAAAACACAGTCCAGCAACAACCCCAGACACCCTCAAACACAGATACTCCTAAACACACACACACACACACAACAACCCCAGCATGCTTATACACCCCACAGCACCAGACACTCACACACACACAGGCCCCCAACACCTTCAGATACACACCTGAACACCTCCACACACTTCACAACAATCCTAGACCCCCCGACACAGAAACCCCTAGACACACACACACACACACACCATGCCCCAAGATACAAATCTAGGTACCCCCAACACAGTACCTCTATACACACCGAACCCCCCAGATACACACTCCAGCACCACTCCTGCACACACACACACACACACACACACACACGCATGCACCTCAATATCCTAGACACAGCCACACACAACCCAGTGTCCCCTGGATGACACCCTACAACCACTCCAAACACCCCACAATATGCGTGGACCCCTATAAACACTCCCTCCCCATGCCCCCAGACCATGCAACACACCTAAACACCCTAACAACCCCCCCCCCCCACATGCATACCTGGTGCCCTAGACACAGCCGTGCACACCCCAGACATGCAAACAACCCCCAGACACTGGGACACCCCCCAACACAGAGCAAACAACCCCCACACACACCACTACCCCCCAGGCACCCCAAAAGCCTAAAATACACCCCTACACACCCCACAACAACCCCTAACAGCCCTAAATGACCTCTGGATGCACACCCCCATACACAACCCCCGATACAGCCTAGTACAGCCACATACACTCCAACAATCTCCCCTGACACATCCACACACCTCCCAGACACTCAGACCCCCCAGACACTCCCCAACACCAACACACAGCCCTGACACTCCCAACACATACTGCAGACACGCCCAACACCCTGCATACCCTGCAACTCAGACACAGACTCCTAGACACATGGACCCCCTCCATATACAGCCCCACCGATGCCTCCCAGACAGTCCAACACTCTCACTACAACTTCACACATACACCCAACACCCAAAGGGACCCCCTTCCAGACACTCAAGCACCCCCCAACACAGATCACAGACACCCTAACACCCCCAGATACACCCTCACAACAAGACCACACACACACCTCAACACACAGGCAACAGTAGAGACACCCAAACATCCTTCCAGACACCCAAACACCCCCAATGTAGATCCCAGACACCCCCAACACTTCCAGACAGATACCCCAACACCCCCTGAGACAACCTCACCCCCCCAACACACACAGGTACCCCTAGAGACACCCAAACACCTCCCAACCCCTCCAGACACACACCCCAATGCCCCCAGAGAACAGTCACACAGACATACCCCAACACCCCATATACCCCCCAACTCAGTCCCAGACACTCTCAACACCCCAATAAAACCCACACACACCCAACAGCCCCAGATAACACCCCTAGACACCAACACCCTTTCACACACCACCACACACCATCCAACTCGGCCCCAGATACCCCGAACAGCCACAGCACCCCGCACCCCCTTCCCATTTCCCCCAACACCTCCTGGACATGTCCACAACTACAGGCAAATGCAAGACAGCCCAGACACTCAGACCCTGCCAACATCCTTGACACCCACACACGCACCCCCAGATACACCCCCACACCCCTCCAGACACCCCAACACCACCATGCAGGTCCCAGACACCCCCCAGTAACACTGATACAATCCGTCATACACCTCAACCCACCCATGTAACACCCAAATGCAGTCGCACACCATCCCAGACACCCCTATATAATACCCAGATACCCACATAAGTCTGCCAGATGCATCCCAGGTACAGACACCCAAACACACCCTGTAACACCAAGATGCACCCCCATATAACAGCCAGACAGCCCCAGACATCCCAACATAACCAAGAACCACCCCTCCCCCACAGGCACCAACATCCAGACCGCCCCCCCAGCACCTCCCAATAACACCAAGATACAGCTCTCCATTCACCAACACACTTATATAACATACAGACACCACCAACACTGCCACAGCACCCCCTGTATAACACCCAGGCACACTCTCACGCAAGTCCAGATGCAGACACCCACCCATTAACTGAGATACCTTCTGCACACCTAACACCCCCATATAACACCCAGACACCCCCATACACCCCAACAAGCCTCAATAATACTAACATGCTTCTCCACACCCTCCAACACCTGCATATACCACCCAGACACACTCCAATAAACACAAAAGTCCCCTCCACACCCCATATAACACCCAGATAACACCCCCCCAGTAACAGATACCCCCCTCCACACCCTCATATACCACCTGGACACCCCCCAACACCTCCCAATAACACCGATATCCCCACACACCCCCATGTAACACCTAGACACACCCACACCCCCAGTAACCAAGATACCCCCTCCACCCCATATAACACCCAGACACACCAAGACACACCCCCAATAACACCAATACCCCCTCCACACCCCAACACCCCCAAGTAACACCCAAACACACCCACAACACCAAGATCAACACCCCTAGTAAAACCGAGATACCCCTCAACCTGCTCATATCCCACCCAAACACCCCCCAACAATACTCCCAACACCCCCATATCCCCCAATGCCCCCCAATAGCATCAACACCCTGCTCCACACACTCCAGTAACACCAATACCTCCCTCCACACACCCCCAAATACCATCCAGAC
>NW_005843422.1:12537-13414 GCF_000455745.1 Alligator sinensis | reverse complement strand
AGGACCATGGTACCCCCAGCTGAACCCCCACCCACCCTGTAGGCCCATCCAGGACCACAATGTCCCCCCAGAGACTGCCCCCACTGAGATCAGGTTTCCACCCCACCTCTGGCCTACCCAGCCCCAACCCACCCACAGCTCCCACCCATGTCAAGGCAGAATCCAGATGTCCCCTGGGCTCTGCGCAGAGTCATTAAGCTAGCGAAGATGCATAATTAACGCCATGGCATGTGTATGTATGCGTGGGGGGGGCTGATTCTGAGTCTAGTGTGGCTTTCCAGGGAGAATTTCAGGGGCGGGGTTGCTATGCAGGGGCAGTTAGCTTAATAAACCATCACCCACACCTCTGCTGGTGCCCCTGCTCCCAACCTGCAGCTCCCTGCCCTCTGGCCCTGTGGGTACCCTTCACTCCTGACCCACAGCCCCCTGCCTCCTTCAACACTCACCAGCCAGACCCCACTCCTCTCTCAAAGTTAGGAAGAACCCAGGAGAGGCAGGGGGCTGTGGGTCAGAAGTGAGGGGCACCAGCAGGGCTGGGGGGCCCTTGCCCCCCCACCATCTTTTCTGTGTCTCAGCAGATTAAGCCTCCTAATCCCTAGTACACAAACACGCTGGGATTTTGTAAGGACACAGATCTTGGCCCAGATAATCTCCACCCCCCTCACTCCCAACCCACAGCCTCCTGCCCTCCCTGGCCCTGGCGGTGCCCCTTATTCCTGCCCCACAGCCCTCTGCCCCCACTGGCCCTGCTAGTGCCCCTCACTCCCAACACGCAGACCCCTGCCCCCCCATTTGTGCTTTTTCGTGCTGGGCACAGCCCCCAACAGTGCCCCCCTGACACACACACACCCCTCAGCCAACACCAATTCTTCCCCCT
>NW_005843422.1:10330-12236 GCF_000455745.1 Alligator sinensis | reverse complement strand
GACAAATCCCCCCCCCCCCCCCCCCCCCGGGGCAGTACCTTGCACCCGAACACGAGCGAGAGGGTCCGGTTGCTGCAGACGACCTGGCACTGGCAGAGCACGGGGGCAAAACACCCTGGCTTCCGCGTGGGGGGGGCTCGGCCGGCCCCCCCCATCACCACTGCCCCAGGGGCCCAGCCTGGCCCCATACCCACTGCCCCGGGGGCCCAGCCTGGCCCCAGCTACCCCTCCCCTCTGTTGCCCCAGCAAGGGGGGAGGGGGCAAGGGCAAGAGGAAGCCCCCCCCTCCATACCCCTTGTCCCAGGGACCCCAGCGCCCCCCTGGCTCATGGCCTCCCACGGCCCTGCCGGCCTGAGCCCTTTATCCGTCTCCTTCGTCCTTCCCCTGATCCCTCCTCTCCATCCCTCCGTCCCGCCGCTCCCCCCCTATCACAGCCCCCCCCCGCCAGGCCCGGGCCTGGCCAGGAAAAGCGCTGAGCTGGGCATTTCCCTGGTGTTGCCGTGGCGACGGGGCCTAGTGGTACCCAGGCCCCAGTGAAGCCTGAGTGGCCACCAGGGGAGGTTGGAGGTGGGAGTTGCCCCCCTAGGGGGTGCTGGGGGGGACGGACTGGTTGTTACTTCTCCAGGAGGCAGTAGGCCCCAATATAAGTGCCAATAGGGCGCTGGGGGTCCTCTGGGGGTACTGCGGGATGGGAACTGCCCCACTAGGGAGGGCTGGCGGGGGCAGAGGGGTTGTTGCCCCTCCAGGGGGCAGTAGGCTCCCATATAGGCCCCAATAGGGCATTGCTGCCCCTCCAGGGGGAGTAGGCCTCAAAATAGGCCCCAATAGGGCATTAGGGGTCCTCTAGGCTGTGTTAGGGGGTGGGAGTTGCCTCTCTACGGGGTGCTAGGGGGACAGAGGGATTATTGCCCCTCCTGGGGGCAGTAGGCCCCAATATAGGCTTCAATAAGGCATTATTGCCGCTCCAAGGAGCAGTAGGCCCCAATATATGCCCCAATGGGGGTCCCCAAGGGGTGTTAGGGGGGTGGGAGTTGGCCCCCTACGGGCTGCTGGGGGGATAGAGTGGTTGATGCCCCTCCAAGGGGCATTAGGCCCCAATAGGGCATTGTTGCCCCTCCAGGGGCAGCAGGCCCCAATATATGCCCAAATTGGGTATTGGGGGTCCCCTAGAGGGTATTGGGGCATGGGAGGTGCCTCTGTAGGGGTTGCTGAGGGGATAGAGGAGTTCTTGCCCCTCCAGGCTTCAGTAAGGCCCAATTTAGGCCCTAATAGAACGTTGTTGCCAAGAGGCAATAGGCCCCAATATAGGCCCCAGTAGGGCATTGGGGGGTCCTCTGGGGGCACTGTGGGGTGGGAAGTTCAGTCCTAGGGGACACTGGGACAGGCAGAGGGGTTGTTGCCCCTCCAGGAGGCAGTAGACACCCACATAAGCCCCAATAGGGCATTGGGGATCCTCTAAGCAGTGTTTGGGGGTAGGAGTTGCCCCCCTAGGGTTGCTGGGGGGACAGAGGGATTATTGCCCCTGCTGGGGGCAGTAGGCCACAATATATGCCCGAATGGGGCACCAAAGGTCCCCTAGAGGGTGTTGGGAGATGAGAGTTGCCCCCCTAGGGGGTGCTGGGGGGACAGAGGGGTTGTCACCCCTCCAGGGGGCAGTAGGCCCCAATGTAGGGAGGAGGGGTAGGTGAAGGGGGTCTAGCTTCTTTTAGTAGGGAGTTGCCCCTCTAAGGGGTGCTGGGGAGTCTTGCCCCTCTAGGGGGCAGCAGGTGCCAATATGGGCCTGATCCTGGAGTAAGCGGGGGGGGAGCATGGCCCCAATCCTAGGGGACCAGCTGGGGCAGGGATCTTGTCCCCAGTACTGAAGGGGGAACCCACTGGTTCTAGGGGGCTTTGGCCTTGAAAAGGG
>NW_005843422.1:0-10320 GCF_000455745.1 Alligator sinensis | reverse complement strand
CCCCCCCCCCCCCCCCCCCCCCCCCGCCCTCGGCGCTGGCAGCTGGTGCATCTTGGATTAAGAATTAAGGTGCAAGGGATGCAGTGGTTAATCTGAAGTCTCAGAGCAACCAGATTATAGGGGGCGAAGACCCATTTGAGCCACCTCAACATATCACGTCCCCATCTGAATTCACTGCCGCCCCCAGCCTGCCACAGGGGGGGCACCTCTATCCCAGAAGCCTCTGGGGCAGGCCAGGGTTTGAGGGTGGAGGGGGTGACCCCAACTCTGAAGACCCCTCTCCTTTCACAGATTCATAGATTTGGTGATTAATTCTACCCCCCTCCCCTTCATCGTTCTGTTCTCCAAAGGGAAAATATATACATGGCTATACTGTATAGGTGTGCATATCGATATATCAATTAGATATAGGTATACTCAATTCCATATAGCCGTGGTATAGATGCATTCAATATATACAGACATCCACATTATTTATAAGTCGACAGATACATTTCATATAGATACAAATAGACACATATATAGAGGGAGAAAGAAAGAGAGAAATAAATATAGATATATAGATATACAGACACCTATAGATATAGGCTAGATAGATTAAATATAGGTATCGGTAGATATAGACATAGACATAAATATGCTATACACTAGATATATCTAGATAGAGATAGATTACATATAGATACAGATAGATATAGGTGATATAGATATGGATAAATATATATATATATATAGGGATATAGACATATACATGGATATAGACTACATAGATACAGATATAGATTAAACATATGTATAGGTGCAGAAAGATTAAATACAAAAACAGATAGATATAGAAGATAGATATGGATAAATAGGTGTATGGATATAGTAATGGATAGAGTAAGATATAGACTAGATATAGATAGATCGAATATAGGTATAGATATGGATCAACTAAATATAGATATAGCTATAGATTATAGATAAGGATAAATATATATATGGATAAAGACAAACATATGGATATAGATTAAATAGATATAGATACAAATCAATTAAATATAGGTATAGATCTGGATAGATTAAACAGATACAGGTAGATACAGATGATTTGGATAAATATATATATGGATATAGATATATAGATATATATGGATGCGTGTGTGTATAGACATATATATGGATACAGACTCTGCGTGTGTGTGTAGGCTATATGTGTGTGCATGTGCATATATGTGGATATAGATTATATGCATGTATGCACACGGAGATATATATATATATAGAGAGAGAGAGAGAGTCTACACACACACGCACTGGAGATAGATAGATAGATAGATAGATATGTATTTAGTCTTCTTACTACGCCAAAGAAATTCTAAATATGTATTAAATATTCTTAATTTATATACACAGCATCTTATTCCTGCGTATTAATTCTTAGTATCCCTAAAATATTCTTATTATGCAAAACTCATTATGAATATGTTTTTAAGCACTCTTCATATGCATGGAACGGTCTTAATAAAATACGCACACATATTCTTACTTGTCCTAAGTTTAAATTGTCCCGGGTCTAATTTAGCCCAGTGCTGACAGTCTCTTCCTTCACATTTGCAAAAGTTGATTTCTTATTTACTGGATTGATACGCCATATCTCCCACCCAGAAAAGGGCTCAGGGTAGCTTATAATGAAAGCCAGATACCCTTAGAAAATAATATGCCTATAAAGTAAATGCCAGCTAATATATTAAGATAAAATAATACCTTAAAAAAACAGTCCCCAAACAATGAAGCAATAAGAATAAATGTTTTAGCCAACTAGATTTTACACACACACGTATATACAATGCACACACACAGATATTTATGATGCACATATATTCTAATATTATAAAAGCCGATGTCTGTCTGTCTGTCCGTAATGCTTTATTTGTGCTCTGATTGGCTGTCTTGGCAGCCAATCAGAGTGCCCTACACAGACAGGGACATACAGTGGAGCACCGCTATGACAGTGGAGGCAGAGGGGGACGACAGGGAGCACAGCACCACCATAACGGAGATGACTGGCCTTGCCCCACCCCGGGTCTGCTTCTTGGAGCCAGGGGCTGGTACCCCACCAACAACAGCCGGCAGGGAGGGGAGGCGGCAGGGAATGGGGGAGGGAAGGGAGCAGAAAGAGGACGGGGGGTTACTAGTGGGTGTGCCCCGCTGCCACCATGAATGCCACCGTGGTTGTGGGCCCCAGCCCTGGCCCCAACCTGAAGCGGGGGGGCAGGGAAACAGCCCTGGCCCCAGCCTGGGGGAGGAGGGACACAGGCCTCTGTCCCCACCCCCACCCCCTCATTCTTGCTGGGCAATTAATGTGTGTGTGTGTGCGCACACACGTACACACACAACTGGATTTTAATCATACGCAGTTTTTTATTTGATTTTATATATATAATATGTAATTATATATAAAGTACATACATACATTTAATTACATGTAATTGCATAAATAATTACATATCATTATATATAACCTGCATGCATATAATACAATGCACATTGTTATAATTATATATTACAATACATACTATATTATTATACATTGTATTATAATATACATTATGTTATAGTATCTTTTGTTATATAACATATTTTAGTTATTATATGTTGTAACTATATATATATATATAGTTATCTATATAGATATCTATATATTCCTGTATATATGATTTCTAGGCCTTTTGGGTTTATTTCATAGACATTAAGGCTGGAAGGGACCTCAGAAGATCATCCAGTTTATATTTTTTAATTTTTTATGCTGTAACTATATATAGATATATTTCTGTTGATACAATTTCTGGGCTTTGGCGGTTTATATGTTGAAATGCATGGGTTTAAAATTAACGTAAAAACCTTTTAAGAACCCTCAGACCTTCACCCCCCAGGGGCTCTCTTTCTTTAAAGTCTTGAACTCCAAACTAATTCATCCGTGGGTTATTTTTTTTAACATCTATTTCCCCTTTTCTAACGTTTAACATCTAACTTCCAACTTTCTACCATTTCCAACTTTTTTCCCATTATTAACCTAACCCCCCACTACCCCCTTGCATTCTTCAAGGATCCTGTTTCTCAGCATAACCCAAATATTTTGATTTTAATCCACCATCTTAACTGGGCTGAAACGGCAAGTGCCCATGATTCTTGGCTATTCAAGGATGTGTCGGTCATTCCTGATCCAGTGGCGGGATTTATGGCTCTGATCATTTCCATTTTAATGGAAGCGCCTTCATGTTTCCCCGTCTCATTGCCCGTTTCCAAAGCTTCCCATTTTGCTCCCCCATCTCCTGCCCATTTCCAAAGGTTTTAAAGGAAGGCCGTCTGTTCACCAGAGCACCCCAAGGCATGACAAGATCAAACGGTCACAAACTCCGCCGCGACCGATTCAGGCTAGACATAAAAAAGAACTTCTTCACTGTCCGAGCCCCCAAGGTTTGGAATAGACTGTCACCAGAGGTGGTTCAAGCACTCACTTTGAACGTCTTCAAGACACATTTGGATGTTTATCTTGCTGGGATCCTATGATCCCTGCTGACTTCCTGCCCCTGGGGCAGGGGCTGGACTCGATGAGCCTCCGGGGTCCCTTCCAGCCCTAATGTCTATGAAATCTATGAAACACTAAAAAAAATCATTCTTCAACATAGTAAATCACATTATAAAATATTAAATGTGGTATGAAAACACACCCTCCCTTTTCTCACTTTTTTTTCAGGATTGTGCTGATTTTTTTTTTTAAGCTTTTCCAAACTGTCTTCTTTCTTTCTTTCTTTCTTTTTTAATTTCCCAGGGTGCTAAACAGCCGGTTCCTGCAATTCCTCATGGAGAATAATCTAAAATGCCCAAGTTCTTTACATGTTATTTCCAAACTTTTCTAATCATCTAACTTATCTTTATTATTAATTGAGTTTTTTCATTTCTAGTTTCCAAGCTCTAATTTCTAATATCCAGTTTATCATTTTCAAAGCTCCATTACCTAAGCATTATTTCCTTAGCATCCAAGATCTAATTTCTAATGTTCCAATATCTAATTTCTAAATTCCATGTATATTTTTAATTTCTAATTATTGTATGTATTTTATTTTCCTAGATCAAATTTCTGTTTTTAAATTTCTCATTTGCCAAGATCTAATTTGCCATTTTTATTTCAATTTTTTTATTTCCAATTTTCCAAGACCCATTTTCTAATTTTGATTTTCTTCTTTTCTGATATCTAAGTTCTAATTGTTTTTAATTTCTTATTTTCCAAGATCTAATTTTTATTTCTATTTTTTATTTCTAAGTATTTTTTCTTTTTAAATGTATATTTATTTATTTTCCAAGATCTAATTTCCCCAAGATCAAATTTCTAATTTTTAATTTTATTTTTTAATTCCTAATTTTCCAAGATCCATTTTCTAATTTTGATTCTTGTTTTCCAATATCTAGTTTCTAATTTCTTAATTTCTACTTTTCAAGATCTAAATTTGTCTTTTTCATTTAATTTTCCAAGCTCCAACTTCTAAATTTTATTTAGATGTATTTATTTTCCAACTTTTCCAAGATTTAATTTCTATTTTATATATATTTTAATTTCTAATTATTTTATGATAAATAAAATTGGAACTAGTAGTTTGGCCTGAAGGGGAGTGTGCTGACTCTGCGGCCATAGAGTTGCAAGTTCAAGCCTGTGTGGGTCGAGGAATACTTTTTTTCCCTTTTTTTTAAAATTATTATTTAGAGAGCCCCAGGGGCCCGATGGATAAAGTGCTGGCCTTCTAAGCCAGGGATTACAGGTTCAAACCCCAGCTGGGGTGAAATGATCCAACCTTTAACCATGATATAGACAATAAGGAATAGAGATGTGTTCATAGGATTCCTTGAAGAAACTCTACCACCCCTTTGGGTAACCCGTTTGAGTGCTTCACCTAGCTTATCCAACTTAAACCTCCCTTAAATTGGAGCACATTACTGTCTACACCTCAGGAGGGGGACTCCCCTGCACACCTACAGGTTGGGGGTTGACCTCCTCAGCAGCTGGAAGGGATCTTGGAGTCATAGTTGACTCCAAGATGAACGTGAGCTGGCAGTGTAACAAGGCCATGGACAAAGCCAGTCGCACCTTGTCGTGCATTAGCAGATGCATGACCAACAGATGGAGGGAGGTGCTGCTCCCCCTCTACGCGGCGTTGGTCAGGCCACAGCTGGAGTACTGCGTCCACTTCTGGGCACCGCGCTTCAAGAGGGATGCGGAGAAACTGGAGAGGGCCCAGAGGAGGCCGCTCGTATGGTTAGCGGCCTCCGTGCAAGACCCTACAAGGGGAGGTTGAGGGATCTGGATCTCTTCAGCCTTCACAAGAGGTGGCTGAGGGGAAACCTTGTAGCAGCCTATACGTTTAGCAAGGGAAGACAACAGAGAGTTGGGAACGGGCTATTTACCAGGGCACCCCCAGGAGTAACTAGGAGTAATGGGTGCAAACTAGTGGAGAGTAGATTCAGGTCAGACATTAGGAAGACATTTTCACAGTAAGGGTGGCCAGAATCTGGAACGGGCTGCCAAGAGAGGTGGTGCTCTCCCCTAACTTGGAGGTCTTCAGGAGGAGGCTGGATAGTCACCTGGCTGGGGACGTCTGACCTCGGTCCTTTTCCTGCCTGGGGCAGGGGGTCGGACACGATGATCCTTCGGGATCCCTTCCAACTCTACGATCTATGAATCTATTAATTTTATTTCCTTATTTTCCAAGATCAGAATTCTATTTTTTAATTTCCAATTTTCCAAGATATAATTTTGAATTTCTATTTCTAAATTTCCAATTTTCTAAGAGCTATTTTCTAATTTTAATTTTCTTCTTTTCCAATGTCTAGTTTCTAATTTTTTTAATTTCCACTTTTTCAAGAACTAAACTTTCTCTCTTTCTAATTTAGTTTTCCAAGATCTAATACCAAATTCCCCAAGATCTAATGTCTATATCTTCTTATGTCTCATTTTCTAATACTGAGAAATTCAGAACCATGCATCTCAATCTATAGTTTTTTAATTTCAAAGGTTTGATTTCAATTTCTAACTTCAATTCTCTTATTTTTCATTTTAATTTTCTAATTTCTGAATTTCCTGACATCTGGTTTCCAATGATTGTCATACTTTCCCCCATTTAAATTTTCAACACACACATTTTTTAAATAAACCTAAATATCTAGTGTGTGAGTGTGAGTGTGTGTGTGTGTATATCTATCTATCTATCTATATATATATATATATATATGTATGTGCATATATTATGTGTGTATGTATGTACCTATATAATGTGTATGTAAGCATGTGTATGTGTGCATGTCTATATATGTGTCCATCCATATGTATGCGCACATGCGTGAATGTGCATATATGTATGTGCATATATGTGTGTATGTGTGCATGTATGTGTGTGTGTCTATATAATGTGTGCATCTATACACACACACACACCTCCCCTGCAAATATCCTCTATCTCACATACATAAATTGATTTAAAATATATATTACAAGAAAAATAAAGGGTTAAAAGGGTTGATTTTTATTGAATGGCTCCTTTCTGTTATAATTCCTTCTGCCTTAGCCTTTAATTAATTAAACAAAAAATTAAATTGAATTAATTAAATTAAATTAAAGTGTATTTAAAAATACCTTACTGCAAATTAATTAGTATTAGTATTTTAACTTCTACTTGTAAAACTAGGAAGTCACTGCTAGCGCAGATTTTAAATTAAATTACTTGAGAAATTAAGAAATGTTGATTTTATTGGAAAACGAGTCAACTCAAGAACATCAACTTGAAATTCATTGTTCATTAAATTAATATTTTAAATCTCCATTGGAATGTGAAATGAAAGTACAATTACTATGTAATTTTTAAAACAATCCTCCAACAGATTTCCACAACGTAAAATGAACGTACAAATGTCAAATATTTAAAACGTTACTCTGATGCAATTTCCATTTTAAATTAGATTATATTAACAGTTTAATGTCAGATCTTTTTTAAAAAATTAATCCAATGTTATCTCCATATTTAAGTTATATTCTATTAACAGGGTAATGCCAAACTTTAAAAATATTAATCCAATCTCCACATTAAATTACATTAAATAAATAGGTTGTCTTAAAGCAGTTAATCCAACCCTATCTCCATATTTAAGTTCAATTAAATTAACAATTTAAGAGCAAATAGTCAAAATATGAACCCAATGCTATATCCATATTGAAATTAAATGAACATTCTGATGTCTAATTTTTAAAATATTACTCAATTTCTAGCTCCATATTTAAATTAGAAAAAATTAACAGTTGAATGCCAAACTTTCAGAATATTAATCCAATCTTCATATTCAGTTAGATTAAATTAATAGGATATTAATACATCATAAATTTTAAATCATAAAATTAATTATCATAAAATTAATAAATCATAAATTTTTAAATCATAAAATTATGAACCCAGTGGTATAACCATTTTTATATTTTTAATTATATTTATATTAATAATTAACAGTTTAATGGTAAAATGTCAAAATATTGACCCCAATAACAATGTAAATAATAATGTAATAATTAATGTATATAATATAATATTATAATGTATATAATATTACATTAAATAATGTAATAAAATAATTCAAGTAATAATATAAATAATATATAATATTAATACAATAATAATGTAAATGTAACCCAATAATATTAACTCCAATATTAACTTCATGATTAAATGAGCACATTGCTGGCAATTCTAATTGTTAATTTAATTAGAAACATAAAAGTAGAAAATAAAATGAAATTAAAAAGTTAGTTAATCAAACTGTATCGTATTAATCACGTTGTATTGCATTACTCAAATGGCATCTTATTAATCACATTGTATTGTATTAATCAAATTGTAATTAGATTCAATTAATGGCTCAATTCCACATTTTCAAAACATTCCTCCAACCCTTTCTCCACATTTAAAGTAGATTAATTTAGCAGGTTTTTGCCACATTTTCAAAATATGAATCTAGCACTCTCTCCCCATTTAACATTTTAATACTTTATTTTAAAATAATTAATCCCATTTTTAAAGTAATTTAAAATAATTTTTAAATCATGAATTCAATGTGGCCTCCAGCTTTCATTGAAATTAACCTTTTTAAATATTGAATTTAAACAAATAAATTGATGCACTGAGATTTCTCAATTTAAAAGAAATTTAAAAAGTGAATACATTAAAATATAAAATATAATGTTAATATTATTTCCATGTAAGATTTAATATAATTAAATATAAAATAATAATAAATTAAATGTTATTTAAATTTAATATTTAATACATTTAAATTCTTATATAATAAAGGGCTTAGTCCACCTGTCTGTCTGTTCGTCACGCTCTTGGAGCACTATGATTGGTTAGTGGAACAACCAATCAGAGTGCGGAGTGCTGCCATGACGGTGGGGACAGATTGGGGGGCCACCAGCATTGCTCCATCCCCGCCATCATGGTGGCACTCTGCTGCCTCAGAGGTGCAGGGCTGAGGGGGAGGGAAAAAAGCTTAATCAATTAAAAAACGTTCTAATTAAAACAAACCCCTCTGCCGATACAGCCCCTTTTTAACTAAACTAAATTCACAATTTTAATTAACCCGTGTCTAATTGCTTAGTACAATGCCTGTCTCCCAGTGCAGGGCAACTAATGAGGTTAATCTAATGAGACACGGGGAAAGCTGTACGCGTGCGTCTGTGTATGACCTCACCCAGAAAGGGTCTAACATCACCTTCCTGTGACTTGCCTGCGCTTCCTGTCCCATTCGTGACCCCAGCAAGAAGAACAGAACTGAGTGAAATTCAGGGGATTTATTTTTTTCCTTCAAAATATTTAATTTTCCATGTGGGGGCGGGGAATCAGAGCCCTGTCAGGCCTAGAAGTTGGAATTTTAATATTATAAAAGCCTAAGTCTGTCTGTCCATAATGCTTTATTCATACTCTGATTGGCTGTCTGAAACAACCAATTAGAGTGCTCCAAAAGTGTTCCATTCGGGAGGCAGTGGCACATGGCGGAGCACCACCATGGTGACAGAGCTGATGGAATAGGGAGGCGAGGGAAGTGGGGGGCACAGTGGTGGCGCCACGTGGCTACCGCATCCTAAGAACAGCCAGGAGGGAGGGCAGGGAGCTGGCGGGGGTGGGGAGGGTTGCACATGGTCAGACATGCAGCAGCGGCAGTGCAGGGCACTGGGTGGCGGCTGCAGACATTGCATGCAACCTGTGCCTGGGAGGTGGCGGTGCCGTGGGGTGGAGCAGCAGGGGGGACACAGAGCCAGACAGTATGGGGGCACACAGTGCCGGAGGCACAGCAGCGGCAGCATGGGCTGGTGGTTGGCGGCACTACATCCCCCCCACCCCAGGTCATTCTTGATGGGCAATGGGCTAGTTCCTCAATAATTTCATTTCTGCCCCCCTCATCATTAGTTACTTAGCAATGACTAATAATGGACAGGGTAATTAATTATTAACTTTCCATGATTGAAAAAAATGGTTCTCTGCAAAAATATATGGGGGGCGGAATTAATATTGTGACTGATTTGCACTTGCTCCCTGCTCTGATTTCATAGCCAGAGGGGTCAAAATACTATGTAGTAATGAGACACACAACCACACATGCACCAGACAGACACACACACACACACCATGATTTTAACACACAACCCTGTCACACACATGCACGTACATATGCTATTACAGATGCACATACACATATTATGTGTGCACACATACAGAATTACACGTGTGCATACACAATATGTGCTGACACACAATTATATGTGCACACAATTGCACACACACAGTAACGTGTATACATGCACGTTACATATGCACACACAATTACATGTGCACAATTACACATAATTGTGTGTAGGAGTGTACATGTAATTGTGTGTAGGAGTGCACATGTGTGATCACATGTAATATGTGCATGTGTACACATAATTGTGTATGTGTGTAATTGTGCGAACAAATGTAATTGTGCGCGCACACGTGCACACAATTACACATGCAGACATACAAACCTAATTACATGTGTACACACACAATGCTATTACATATATACATATTGCATGTGCATACACACACAATTATACATTTTGTATTTTACAGCCACAACCAGCACTTCCAGGGAGGAGGCTTCCTGGGATAGGACGATCTGCATCTCTCTCCTAGAGGTAAGTGTCTGTTCTCCCACAGGTTGGCTGATCTCCTTTGTAGAGCTTTAGCCTAGGTTTGATGGGGGACGGGGAACCAGTGG
>NW_005843421.1:147264-154056 GCF_000455745.1 Alligator sinensis | reverse complement strand
CTAGACAGAGACATCTGCTCTCCTGAGTAGAGGTCTGGGCACAAAGACCTGTTGCTCGTAAGCAGGCAGCCATACCCACTCACCTAACCAGCTAATTGGCTTACTTGCTTCCCTGACTCTTGATAGTCTATCTCCAAGAGATTAAAGAGCCTTCTGGTCCCCAGGATTTCCCCTTCTTGTTGAAGTACTTAAATCCTTAAGCAAGGCTATCATCTCTTTTTTGAGCTGGACCAATTTTGCTTTTGAAATCCTTCACTCTGTTGCAATCTCTCAAATTGTTTCAGTAGCCCTTCTCCATCTGCTCTCCAGTTTTCTAACATCCCTTCAGGAAGGTGGTGGTGAGAACTGGTCTGCCAGGACCAGTCACATCAGTGCCCCTTGGAGCAGGGAAAAATACCTCCTTACTTGATCTGGCTACTTACCTGTTTATACAGGCAGGGTCATTTAACTCTTACTCCACATTGACCACATCCATGTGGTATGCACGAAAGTTGCCCATTCAGCATACCCTACCCTCTTGCTTTCACGCCCCATAAACACAAGCCCCTTAGGGAGGCACTGAGCAGACTCTTGCTTGAGGTTGGAGGCCTGAGAGCACCTTTGGGGGCATGTTTGTGACAGCTCTACAGCAGCAGCATTGCCTCACCATCAGGAATTGGTACAAGGAGTTCATGAAGGAGTGGGAAGGGCAAGCTGCACAGCAGTGTTCCCAGGCCTAGCACAGGCAGCAGAAATGTGCAGCACGTTCCCCCAGTCAGTGTCACTTTTCTGCTTGTGTGGCAGAAACACACCCTGTAGGGTGTAGTTACAACACATCCCAGTTGTCCCAGGACCTTCCCCCAGCCTGGGATCTTCACATTCCTGTGCTGCCTCCTCCACTCCCCAAGCCAGTGCTGCCAAGCCCAGGCCTTCATAAATTCAGCCCAAGTAATTGCTAGGCTTTAAAATAATTTATTGACTTTCTGGTTTCAGGCTGTCTGGATCTTTCCACTCTTCTCTGCACTGGTGAGCAACAGCAACATACTTTCCCTTTCCCAGTGGAAGCTGAGATGCTGGTCCCAGGTGGGAGAGTTTTAGAAATAAGAACTGCAATCATCATAAATTGCCAAATGATGCAAGGCTCAGGATACTACTAGGGGAACCAGTGCTGCCACAGAGGACCCAGGAGTCCTCAGAAATATGAAGTCACAACCACATTTTATTAGGGAAAAACAGATCTGCCACTGTTTCAGTAGCAAAACGAATTAACAAAACAAACAAACAATCCCCCGCCCCCCCAAGACCTACCAGTGCAGGACTAGCATGATCATTTCTACCTAGCAGGTGGCATAGGTCAAAGTTGCTCCCCACAGGACTGACCCTTAATCATTACCCCAGGGTATTCTGGAAACTCATCCATGACAGGAGATTTCTTGCTTCAAGTCACCCAACACAGCTCAGGAAGCTCAGCCCCGCTGGTCCCTCTCTAAGCTGCAGCTCTTGTGTGCTCCACTCCAGTCCTTCATGTCCTCTCTGGTGGCTCAGCCTAATTAGCTCAGCCTACCACACTGGCTCACTCGGACCACCACATGGTCTAATAACTGATCTGGTTTCACTCCTATTAAATTTGCTCTGTCTCCATGAGGCCCATCACCCTGTCCCAAATGTCGACCCCGCTTTATGCATTTCTCATAAATGTCCCGGCAGTCCCGGTGTGACTGCCTGGTCTGGGCTGGTCACCTACACCCCCCTGCCGCCCCACCCAAGACATCATCCTGTTGTCAAAGGCAGCAACATCAGCTCAGCTCCACACAAACACTTGGAACCCAGCGACCCAACCCAATGACAAACAGGCTACTATCTTCCTGCTGGGAGTGATACACAGATGCCAGGTTTCCTTCTTCACAGTTCCTATTCCCTTTAACAAAAGTAATGACCTGATCTGCTTACTGCTTTACCCTCCAGCCACACGATGCAAGTCACCACCCCAAAATGTCTTGGGGTGAAATATGATGCATGTTAATTGAGCTCACCAGAAACAAACTTTTTGGTTTTTCACCAACAGGGAAAGAAGAGTCCCTCCATTTCCCCTTTAAGCATTTCAGCTCTGGAGGAGGCAACAGACTGCCTTATTATACTTTATATGGTAACAATTAGGAGACCCATTTTAGATCAGGCCCCGTTGTACTGGGCAATGCACACGGTGAAGGACCATCTTGGCTTCAAAGGCCTTAAACAAGTCATAATAGGTGGGTGGGTGGTATACACCTTTATATGAGGGCTCCACATTATCATTCATTATTGGTGCTGTGAAGTGTACAGAGGCAAAGTTGTCCCAGTCAGATACAGTGAGAGCTGCTGAGTGCCTCTGGGTGTCCTTACCCCTTGGTGGGGATCCTGCCTGGATGTATCCTTACTGCCCCAACCAAATGGACTGAGAATAGCTGACTCGATATCCCCAGGTCCCCTCTCAGGCATGAGGAGGGAGGATGGGAAATGCAGGAAGGTGACAGGCAGCTGTACACTTAAAGATACTTGTGCCATTGGCTCAGATCTGCCTCTCTCTGCCAGGCAGGGCTTGATGCTTGGGCTATGAGTTTGGTGGGTCTCAGCACAGTACATCATGGAGCATGATCCCAGACATTACAACTGGCTCTAGTTCACTGCTGCTCCAAAGAGAGGGGCAAGGAGTGAACAGGCCCCAGAGAGGGGTTCCTGCAGGTGCAGGTGGTACACGAGCGTGGGACTGTGTGCACGTGTGTTTGTGTTTTAGGATATTTCCCACTATTAAGCAATACCGAGCACTGTACATAGGCCTCCCCTCCCTTTCCCCTTTCTCCTACTGTGCTCACATCAGAACAGACACTGCAATTATCAGTTCAAACCTTTAATTGAAACTCTTTTCAAGCAACAACATAAGTGGCAACTGAAACCCAACCCGCCCCTGCTTGTGACACAGCAGCCCACTGCTAGGAGTCATGGATATTTTTATACAGAGGAAGCATTCATGACTTCAGAGGTCACCACCATCCACAGTGCCTGCAGGGATGGAGATGATAGAAGAGTAGCACAAAAGCAAGGGAACATATGGGGCATGTGTGAACAGCCACCAGTCCTGCCAGAGGGAGAGGGGGGAAAACAGTGGTGGGAGAGAAGGATGGATGGACAAATGTATTCAATCAACAGGTAGGACTGACAGACAGGTCTACCAATGTCTCGAGACAGATGGACAGGTAAACTGACATTCAGTGTGTGGGAATAGACCCTAGTCCAGTGCAATCCCAACCCCTGAGGAGCTCAGTTCTGATCTGATGAGCACCAGGGCTGACACCTCGAGGCACACTGTCCCCTTCTCAGCCTCCAGGCTCCATCCCAGTGGTGCAGGTCATTGGGCACTGGGCATGTCCATGTTGAGGATGAGGGGTGCTGGTGGTGTTGGGAGTGAGGAGTGCTGGAAAGGCTGGATAGGCCTGAGGGGGTGGATGCAGTCCTGGGAAGGATGCAATGTGTCCAGGGGTCTATTCATCCTGAGGACAATGTCTGTGAGGTTCTTCAGGGATGTTACCCTCTGGCAGAGGAGGCCAAGGGGCAACTGGGATCCCAGGCACAGGTGAGCCTGGGTTGCCAAGCTCATTGGTCTCCACCAATGAGGCATGGTCAGGGTTGGGTGGCACCAGACCATCAGGCTTGTCAGAAGCATGGGTTTCAAAGTGCGGTTCACACATACTGAGGCTCTCAGGGAGGACAGTGCCTGGAGAAGGCAGATAAAGAAAGTGTTAGCCAGCAGATAAAGCTCAGAGTATCTGAGATATCACCTACCCTCCTGCCCAGGGACATCCCAGTGTTACCAGAGACCCCTATATCAAGTCCCCAGCCCAAGGTTCCTCCTGAGCCCAACTGTCCAGCTCCCCGACCTACTCTGTCCCACATCCACCTGGCCAGCAGCCGCTCTGCCCTCACTTCATCCATCTGCCTGTTCACCCTTGTCCAGATTGGTCCAGCCACCCCCTATCCCCACCTGATCCCTAAGATGTAAGAGGGGAGCATTTAGGGTGGACAGGGAGAGACAGAGGGAGAGATATAGGCACCCCAGGCATTCTGTACCCCCTTTTCCATTTGTTGCTCTCTCTAGGCTCCTCTTTTCCTGGGTTTTTTTTTTTTTAATATAATGTCATGTCTTGGGCCAAATCAGTTCCAAATTCTATCGACTGAGCAGAGTTCAATCATTCAAGTCTATGTGGCGCTACCACCAGCCAGTATCCTACCTCCCAGATTCTTCAGCCTGGGGCTTCAGATACTCCTGAATCTATGACAGGCATCCTACATGCAAGCCCCAGGCCCAAAGGTCCTGTGGTGCAGATGCCTTCAAGTCTTGCTTGCTTGCCCTTAGCCAAAAGACCAAATGAGCAAGATAGAGGGAGAGCCTGAGAGCAATCCCATGTTACCATAAATTGTGTAGCTGAGATCCTCCCATTGGGAGGCTATAGTAAACTCTCATAGGGGGGCCTGTGCACAGTGCGATGGACAGGTATCCACACCAGTCAATGCCTCACTGCACTGATTCATTCCCTCTGCACTTCAACCATGCCGATCTTTCTCTAGGCTCTTCTCTACCCACCTGTTCTTAGACACATCCCTCTGCTCCTGTTTGTCTTCATAAACACACCCCTTTCTCCAACCTGTGATCAACTCTACCTGCTCTCTTTGTCTGTCCTCCCTCTCTGCTCCTGACTGTCTATTCACAGGCTGTGCGATCAGTATCTCCATGACTGGCTTTGGGGCCCCTCCCTTCTCTGCTTTCTGCTTTCTCTGCATGAATTAACTCTTCAGGCAGAGCTGAAGCTGTCACACTGCTCAGCACTTGCTGTAATTAGCTCGTAATTCAGAACCACGACTTGGCCATGTCGCCCTGCTGCATCAGCACCAGGGACACTGGGATCACACCAAGATAATCAGCGACCCTGTCTTTGATCATGTTCACAGAGTGCAGGGTGGGCTCTGGGCTGAAAAGGGTGGGACATCCTCTGATGGCAGCTAAACTACTGGTGTACCAGGGTTATTGTTTTTTGTGCAGACTAGCAGTGCCTCATCGTTCCCTTGCACTGACCTCTCTCTGTCCAGCTGCTAGATCATCATGTCTTACATGGGGGAGTCCTTGGGGCAGGGACCTCTTCCTATTCTGTGTTTGTAAAGGTGTGGTGCAAGGGGGGCAGGGATTCTGGGCACCATAAGCGTGACAAAACTGGGGCTTCCTAAAGGATAAGATCAATGGAAATAGAAGCAGAGCCCTGCATCCCATTCCCCATTCCCAGTCAAACCCACCCATTCCCAGAGCTGGGGATAGAGCCCATCCATTCTCCCAATCTGCCCCATCTCTAATAACTAGATCCCACTCTCCTCCCAAAGCACAGGATAGAACCCAGAAGTCCTAGCTCCCACTTCCTCCTGCTCTGAACAGATGCCCCCCTGTCCCGCAACCCTGTCTCCCCGCAACCCCCAACTCCTGAGGTACCTGCCAGATGAGAAGAACCCCACTCCAACTTGGCAAGAACAGCTGCAGATCTCAGGGACCAGGGAGGCTGTAGCAACTCTTAGGGAACCTCCCATATTTATACCTGCCCAGGGAGCTGGGGAACTGGAAAATCAGGTGCTTCTCAAAGAGTCTCAAAGAGTCTCTGTCCCCACCTCCTGTAGAAGTATTGCCTAGACACCACAGCCCCCTGCTTGGCTCCTGTGGCCAGATGTCAGCCAGATGTCAGCACAAGCCCACCGTCCCCCCACTCCTTACATCAGATCATGAAGCTGGAGCAGAGGCTGATTCAGAGGCAGCCAGCAGGGCCTTGTTAAGGGGAAGCAGGGACACCTTCCTTATGCTTTTGGGCAAGGAGAAAGCATGCAGGAATCCCAATGTTGGGGAGTAGGGGCTAGTGGCTAGAGCACAGAGGGAGGATGTCTGGGCTCTATGCCCAGCTCTATGAAGTAGAGTGAGATCTGATCAAAGCGAGGGTGCACCAGAAGCCTGGATGCCTGGGTGCTATTCAGACATTGCACAGTTTCCTGGGCTAGTCAGCTGTGTTCGGCTGAAGTCAAGCAGAAGGCAGGGCAGGGTGGCTGCCTAGAGACTAACTGGTTGAGTGGGATATATGCTTCCTTTTCTAAGGTGCCACCCTGCCCTGCCTTCTGCCTTTCCTGGGTTAGGAAGCCACAGGGCCTGCTCCTCTTAGTCTGGTTCCCCCTGCTTCAGTTCCCAATGACTAACCTCATGTCTGGAGACTGTACGTAACTTAACAATCCCAGCAACAGCACATGAGGTGCTTTAAGAGACCCAGAAGGCACTGGAGTAACTATCAACCCAGGAGTCCTGACTCCAAGTCAGCCTTCCCCGTGCTAATCAGGAATCCCTATGCCACTTTCAGAGGCAGAAATAGTCCCAGGAGTCCTGACCAGTGACCACCTGTCTTGCCATTCTCACCCACTAGCCCCCAGTCTGCTCCCCATGCTGGGACTGGGAGCCATATATCTTCATGACCAACTCCCCCTACTTCAAACCACTAGTTCCCACTCTCCCCCAAGCCCTGAGTATAGAACTCAAGTGTCCTGACCCTCAGCTCCTCTGCTTTAGCCCATTAAGCTTTGTTCCCCTCCCAAGGCCTAGTGCCTCAGGTATTTCTTTCAGCAATGGATAGGCTTTGTAGTGTCACCTAGGGTCTCTTGGGGGTCCATGGAGAAATCCAAGCGAGCATGACCAGGACTATGGGATTGGGAAATACATTCTGATGTGGAAGCAGAGGGAGTGCAGGTCCCTTGTGCGTT
>NW_005843421.1:144950-147254 GCF_000455745.1 Alligator sinensis | reverse complement strand
GTGTTTTACTACTCCCAGGCTAAACATTTAGTTTTTCTAAAACCAAACTGCCCCAAGCTTCTGCAGTAAAATGCAAATCTGGCCCTACAGTTTTTCATCTTGCTCACCTGCAGCCTGGACCCTGTCCAGCTGGGGCCAGTGGTAGCCCTGGGCTTCTTGTCTCCTTGATCAATAGCACATGCCAGCACTGAGCTCCTTGCTTCTTCTGGGCTTCAAGCCACCAGGCTGTCACTGGGATGCAGAAATGGTTCGTGGGCTGATGAGAAACTGAAAATGGTTCTCTTGGCCAGACTGGTCCTACCAATGCTGCACTGATTTCCTGCTGTGATACCCGCAAAGGCTTATTGCATGATAAATAGGAATCCACAGAGATGTGCAAATGTGCCACTCTGAATGTGGTAGGGCTGGAGCCTGGACCCAGGTTGGGGCGTGTTGGAGAAAAAGGGGCTGTCGGGTCACTTCGGGGGTAGACTCAACAGTAGGTTTCCAGCCAGCAGGTATGAAACATAAGGAAGCTGGATGAAGGGGCTGAGGGAAGTGGATGTTTCTGATGCAGTGGTGGGTAGTCACTATCTTGGACACCTGCAGGGGAAATAGAGGGCAGAATTCATAAAGGATGCTTGTTCCCTTCCACCTGTGATGGCAGCACACAGAGCCAGCAGTAAGAAAAATGCCTGTTGCTTAAATCTCAGTTTGCACTGATTGCACTAATTTGTGAGAACTGCTCACATAAATTGTCATGAAATATTAAATGTTCAGTTTCATTGTTAAATAGAAATGATGCAATCACTGTTGAATTAAATACACAATAAAATACTGAGCCACTCCAGTGAGATGTTGCCATGACTGCAGGACTCTATTGAACGAGCTGAGTCAGGTGCTACCTGACCTGAAGCTTGTGTTTCAGTAGCAGGTGGCCTCATGACGCCTCCCTGGCTCAGTGGTGTCTGCGGGTGGTCACTGACCACTGGTAAAATCATCACCTCATGTCCCTTCCATGTCGAATGTGTATGACCCTGGGGTTTTACAGAAAGATCTCACCGATTTCTTAGCTGTGAGCTGTAGCCTGGGGAAGGCTGCATTTTCATGGGGAACAGACTGTGGAGCAAGGGAGGGATGAGGTCCCTCCAAATGTAAGGTCTCTCCAGGGGGTAGAAATAGAAATGCCTGTAGTACAGCTTGTGAGAATCCAGCAGGCTGCCCATCCTCTGGTGCTCTGGGAGACCCTCTATTCTCTGATTGCTTCTGTACCAAACCCTGGGAACTGCACAGGATGCAAAAAGGAGGGATCTTAAATATATACGGGGATTCTGGGAGCTTAGGGTTACAGGCCAATGGGCAAGAGAGTTTGGGAAAAATAAGACTGAGCAAACATTATGCTTAGAATATACATAACAGACAATAATAATGACGCTGACCTGGGAAAGGATAGGACTGGTTCCATTCCCTGCTCCAAAGAACATCTGTTCGGGCAGACACTTCTTCCTGGGTAAGTACCCTCACCACTGCATAAGGGAAGGCATTTTTTTCTCTGTTCCCTGCCTGTCTTTGCCTCACTGTGGACATTGAGTGTTTTATGTCATCATAAGACGTCGAGTGGGTAAGGTAACTAGTAGGGTGAAAGTGCTAGACTTTAGGAAAGCTGATTTCAATGAACTCAGGCGATTAGTCAAGGACGCACTGCAGAGTATGAATTTTGAAGAGATGGGAGCCCAGGAAGGGTGGCTGTGCCTTAAGGAAATGATCCTTCAGGCACAAAGGGAGACGATCCCGATGTGAGGAAAAAGAGGGAAAGGGGCCAGGAGGCTTCCTTGGCTGACCAGAGAAATCCAGAACAGCCTACAGGCCAAAAGGGGGGCACATAAAAAGTGGAAACAGGGAGAGATTACCAAAGAGGAGTATACCTCCTCTGCTCGCGCTTGTAGGGAGGCAGTTAGACGGGCCGAAGCTACCGGCCAAAGCTACCATGGAGCTGAGGATGGCATCCCAAGTTAAAGATGACAAAAACATGTTTTTCAGATATATAGGGAGTAAAAGGAAGGCCCAGGGTGGAATGGGACCCCTACTAAATGGGCAGAAGCAATTGGTGACAGACGGGGGGGACAAGGCTGAACTCCTCAACGAATTCTTTGCCTCAGTGCTCCTAAGGGAGGGGCAGGACAAGGCTCTCACTGGGGTTGTAGACAGGCAGGAGCAAGGCACCAGACTACCATGCGTAGACCCTGAGATGGTGCAGAGGCACTTGGAGGAACTGGATGCCTTTAAGTCAGCAGGCCCGGATGAGCTCCATCCGAGGGTACTGAA
>NW_005843421.1:142811-144129 GCF_000455745.1 Alligator sinensis | reverse complement strand
GATGCGGATAACCTGGAGAGGGTCCAGAGAAGGGGCACTCGTATGGTTAAGGGCCTACAGACAGCCCTACGAGGAGAGACTAGAGAACCTGGACCTTTTCAGCCTCCGTAAGAGAAGGTTGAGAGGCGACCTTGTGGCTGCCTATAAGTTCATCACGGGGGCACAGAAGGGAATTGGTGAGGCTTTACTCACCAAGGTGCCCCTGGGGGTTACAAGAAATAATGGCCACAAGCTAGCAGAGAGCAGATTTAGACTGGACATTAGGAAGAACTTCTTCACAGTTAGAGTGGCCAAGGTCTGGAACGGGCTCCCAAGGGAGGTGGGGCTCTCCCTTATCCTGGGGATCTTCAAGAGGAGGTTAGATAACCATCTAGCTGGGGTCATCTAGACCCAGCAACATCTATGAATCTATGTTCCAGTCCCCACAGGCAGAGGAGGAAAGAGAGCCTCAATCCCGCACATTATGAGTAAGTGCTACTTGGCAGTGGGTTTTGGGGGGTTTTTTTGTGGGGCTGTGTCCTGAGAATGCCTACTGCATTTGACCCCTCAGTTGTGCTAGGAAGGAAATATCTAGCCTAATCTGACTGATATGTGAAATAGGCACCAAACTGCTTAGCGCTGCCAAGATTTTGATACCTGTGACTACTGGTAGACATGTAGGTGCCCAGGGACTTAGGACTTTTCCAGAATGGCACAGAAGCTAAGGGAGAGTTGGGAGGATCTGAATTTTTACTTGTATTATCTGTGAAGGCAATTAGGCTTCTAAATCCCATGCTGGATTTAGCATTTGATATGTGAGTATTTGCCAAGGATTAACATCATTGTGTAGGCCTGGCAAGCTCCACTTGGCCAGAGAAATGCCATGATGGCACAAGTGCTCATGACTAAGTTGAGAAAGTATTGGTTTGCTGAGCAGGGGTGATGTTTTGCAACACTGAGTCACTGGGCAGGGTTAGCATCTGTGAGTGCAGAGTGAAGTTAACCAAATATGTGATTAACATTTGTAGCCAGAAGTATAAAAAAGTTGTATAGCTACAAGCAATCAGCTGAGCAACTCTGACTGTTGTAAATCCATGAGGAAGTGGCAATGCCTGGCCAGTTAACCTGACTTCTCTTGACTCCAAAGCTATATGAACATTAAAATTACTAGCAAATTGCCCATCAAGAATGACGGGGAGAGGGGAACCAGCGGGAATGAAGCCCCGCGTCCGCCCCCCACCCCTCCCACTTTGGGTCCTCCCCCGCTCCTCTCCCCCGACAGGTTCGGGTCCAAACCCAACCCACCTCCCTCCCCCGCTGCTTTGGGTCTGCCCCCACC
>NW_005843421.1:132253-142369 GCF_000455745.1 Alligator sinensis | reverse complement strand
TGCCCCCTCCCCTTCCCCCCAGTTCAGTGGGCACTCACCCCCCACCGGGGGTCAGCGACCACCCACAGACACCTCTGGCAGCATTGACTGTGGTCAGTGGAGGTCGCTGACCTCCTGCAGACACCACCGGCGGTGTTGATGGCGAGGGGCGGGCAGTACCTTTTCGTAGGGGGTGCACCGCCACACTCAAGGGGTGCACATGCTCCTGTGTGCACCCCCTACACGTTGCCAGTGTCACAGGGGATCTAAACTGCATCATCAAGGTGGGAGACAGAATAAGCAGAAGTAAAACAAAGGGACTAGACCGCTGAAGCAACTTATCTAACATAGCCTGGTGGATGCAGGCAGAAAAGCCAAAGGACCAGGGGAAAACTTCACCTGTGTAAACCCCATGGGCCAGTCTAAATCACATATAGACTTTGTCCTCTTCCCAAAAGAGTGGATAGTAGCTAAAGCCAAATCCACACTGGTCTGTTTCTCGGACCACTGCCTCCTGAAAGTGAAAGCAGAAATGTGGGGGCAGTCCAAGAGAGGCAGAGGACTATGGAAACTGAATGAGATCCTTCTGGACAATGAGAAGACACAGCAGGAGTTCAGAAAACACTGCACAGGATGGAAAACCCTCAGACCTGAATACTGGAGCCACAGTGAGCCTGGATCCAGAGAAAGTAACACAAACATCTGAATTGCAAGTTGCAGAGCCTGCACAAGCAGGCATCCTGGGGTTGGAATGTGAGGAAGCCAAGCGAGACATGAAGACCCAGATTGGGGCCTGGTACAGGGAAGGTATGCTACCTCCCAGCTTCTTCAGCCTGGGGTTTTAGATGCTCCCAAATCCACAGCAGGCATCCTACATGCAAGACGTAAGCCCAGAGGCCTTGGGGTTCAGATGCCACCTAGTGCCACTTGCCCCTACTCAAAAGGACATAGAAGCAAGCTAGAGGGAGAGGCCAAAAACAATTTCTTTGACACTATATTACACTCTTGCAGCTGTGCCTGCCACAGTGCAATAGATAGGTCTCCATCCTCAACTAGAAACATCAAGGTGAGGAAGAATGGCTTCTCCCTTACCAGATATGTAAAACCACCTGGTCAAAACCATCATCAGGGTGTCTCCTGATATATATTTTTGATGAAATTTCCCCAACACATTTTCTAGTTCTTACAACTGGGAGGTGTTCAGTCCCATTTATTGCAGCCGCAAGTCTTTCATCTGGAAGCTGATAGACCAGGGGTGGGCAAAATGCAGCCCGCGGGCCAGATGCAGCCCACCAGGCCATTCTATCTGGCCCATGGGGTCCCTAAAAATTTTAGAAAATTAATATTTATCTGCCCCTGGCTGCCTGTCATGCAGCCCTCGAAGGCTTGCCAAAACTCTGTAAGTGGTCCTCCACCCAAAATAATTGCCCACCCCTGTGATAGACTTTAATTGTTGTATAGGAGTCTGGGGCTCCAACCCCCAGCCTTCCTCCACCTCAATGTTAATAATGTCAAGTCTGATGGCAATGAAAGTACATAGTCTTTCACAATTCAATAATAATAATAATAAATATAAATGAACCCATTTGGGGTGTAGTTCTTATTGTTAGCTCAATGAGTGGCTTTTACCAAAAATCTTGTTGATGTTACGAGGGATCTGAAGTGCCCAGCGCATTCAATATTGCTTCTGCCTGGCTACTGCACTTTCCCAAATACTCTTCAGTTCAGGGCCTTGAGGTTTCTGGCACAATTTGAGTTATTGCATCATTCACTAGGTCTACCAGCTCTAGGAGTCTTCTCTGTCTCAGATGCTTAATATTGCTCATGGCCCTTTTAGCCTCTAAAGTGCACTTACTGCTGACTGCAGTATGCCCTCCTACCCACGTGCTAAGTGCTCAGTTAAAATAGCACTGCACACCTATACTTAAAGTGCCTTTCTACAATACCTTATCCAAGTGTCCCTAATGTGCTTTTAGGAGATAAAGTGCCAACATGAAACAAGTAAAGAGCTTAAGGCAAAGGAAAAGGTGTGGGCTAGCAGCTCATCAAACTAAACTCAAAGTCAATACCACCTAGGCTCCTTATCTTTATTAAGACCGTAATCATCTGGCAGCCTGTAAAACCAAAGTCAGTTCAACTTGGAGTTTCTCACTCCTTGGGCTCCCTCCTCCTGCAGGTTGCCTCCGGTTCCTCTCTTTCTAACACCCAGTACCGTTCATCCATATTATCCATAGTTGCCGGAGTCTCAGTGTCTCTGTGCTCTCCACTCACCTTCTCTCTCCCTCCTCTGGGCTGCCATTCTCTCCACCTTTTATCCTTCACACCTGCCCATGCACAGGCTAATCTATATATACACACATACTCTTCCAACCTGTCTTGTGACTACTGCGGTTCACTTGACAGTGCAAAGCATTCTTATTCCTGTTACAAAACTGCACTGCGCACCCACCCACCTGTGTTCCCACAGGTCTGTGCATCCCTTTGCCCATCAACCTGTGCAGTAAACATCTAAGTGTCTACATGTGCTTATGTTAGGGCATATGAAATGAATAAACTCTGCAGCAGGGTAGTACCTCTAAATATAAGTACTACCCTGCTGTGGATTTTGTTTGTGTGCACACATGTAGACACTGATGGGGTTGGCTGGGGCATGAATGTACTTCAGTGTGGGGGCTGCCTCCCAGCTAGCCTCACACCAAAGCACCCTCATGCCCTAGCCAGCCGCTCCGCAGCATATTGAGCCTGGTTGGAGCAGCCCCAGGCTGACAGGCTGACCCCTACTCTGACCCAGCTCAGTGTGCTGTGGTCTGGGTGCAAGTGTAACTGGCATGCCCAGTGCTTATTGGTGTACATTAATAGCATGTGTAGACATGCCCATCTTGTACTAGAGCCCATAAACCATGACTTGAGGGAAAGGGCTGGGTAACAGAGGACTTGTCCCACTAAGAGGAGTCAGTCAGCCTTGCTGAGGAGCTGCAGCTGTGTAAAGGCTGATGGCTTCCCAGTGGCTCACTGGGAATCAAAAACCCCAGCAGAGAAATGTGGAGGAGATGCATCAGAGATGGAAAAATATGTGGTGGGAATGCTGAAGCTAAAGCAGACCCCTCCCAGTATCCAGGACAAAAAGGATTTTGTTTACTTACTTTATTTGTTAAAATCTGTATATTATGGGGCATCCTGAGACACACTCCAAGGAGCAAAGGCCAGTGGGTTCAAAAGACTAAGGCTTACTGAGAAATGGTCAGGGAAGGGGCAAAAGCCTTGTTGAAGAGGCCCTGAGGTGGCAACCTGCTACAGGCTGTCAGTAGGGATCAAGTAGGAGCAGTGGTCAGAGAGGTAGGATGCTCCAGCGAAGATGATCAGGTACAGACTGCAGGCCTACAGGAGAGTTTGCACTGGTGCCTTAAGTCACATTGGATGTTGTGTTGTCCTCAAATCTTCCTTCTGGCACAATTATCTGGCCGGCTGCAGATGAAGTGTCTCTCTGAGGAACACCTGGCGCTGCTGATATTGTTATTATTCATGTAGGCGCAGTGTCCTTCCCCTGTGATCTTAAACCTGCAGTGAGCAGCAGCAGAACTTGTATCAGATTCATTCCTAGCCACATCCAGAGAGACAGCACAGGGCAGTGGAGTAGGACTCAGCATCTGGGTTTGAGCCCAAATTCCCTACTAGGGGACTGTCCACACCTCTGCCTTGGGGTGAGATGGAAGGGTATTCCCAGCTACTCCTAGGGTGGCCATCATAGAGGACATTCTGGTTTTCTGCTACTTTGTTCTTTGTCCTTTTTTGATACAAAACCCAATATCCTTATGTCCTCTATTTTTCTCTTCAAGCTTCATATCAATAGAGGACAGAGGACAACCGGACTGTCTTCTATGCTGGTCACCCTATGGGAGCTGCATGAAAACAGGAGCTCCAGCCAGGGCCTGCATGATCAGCTAGTATGCTCAGAGCTCACAACATATGTGAAGCTCTGGCAGGAGCTGCCCTGACATGGTGGGGAGCTCAGAGAACTTGCTGCCCATGTGTCACACAGCTGAAGGAGGGTGATTGCACCCCCTCACCAGGATCCTGGATCTGCCCAGGAGCAGGGACTCTCCCCTGTGCTTGGGTAAGTTGCTCCTGTGCATGCCATGAGAGGGTGGTGATGTGTATAAAGCCTTCCCCAAAATGAAATTTCCATCCTAGGGGAAATCCCAGCATTTTGGCTTCTCTTCCCTCCAAAATTGATAGGGTTTTTTTTTCCATATCTCAAGTTTCTATAGAATTGAAATGCCAGGAAGGGCATAAGGGGAGGATAACAAGCCCACCAAAATGATAAAAACCAACTGCAGAGCTGCTGGCATGTGTCACAAGAGTTATAGCTCCTAGTTCCTGGCTGCATCTCCTGTGATGCACTGCAGCCACTTGGTCACTTGATGGGGAAAACACATTTATGAGGGAGCTCTGCATCCAGGGTGGCCAGGTGATGACCAGGTCCCATAAAGAGGAGCAGGGTCGGAAGGACTGCACGTTGCAGTTCCTGGGATGCACTGCCGGGTCAAGCCAAGATTGACTTGAGTTGACATGAAACAAAAGGCTCAGTTAAATTTTCCTGATGGAAACTTTTGCTCAAATGGCATTTCCTTCTTCTCAAGTAGTTTTACTTTTGGCAAAACCACAGTTTCCAGAGGGGAAGAATTTAGCCACAGTTCACCCACCAGCTCTACTTCAGCCATTACTGTTAACCTAGCAGGGGCAAGTGGCTGCACCATGGTTTAATTCCAGCAGTAAAGGACCTTGCTTTCACAGAGACCTTTGCTCATGCTGGGAAAGCAAAGAAGAAGAGCAGACGTACAGGTCATTGAATAGGATTCCACTGGTCCATCTCCAGGCCTGGCTTGTTGCCCTGTGGAGGCCGATCCAGTAGTGAAGGGGGCCCACGTAACGCTGCATGAATGTCTGGAAGAAAACATCACATGCATTACATGCTTAGTTCCAGCAATGTTGTGCCCTGTACCCTCCACTGAGACCAGGCTTTTTGTGCTGGGGGTTGTACAAACACAGAGGAAGGGACAGATTCTGCCCAAAGAGCTCACTGTCTGAGCAGATGGGGCAAAAACATTTTTATTAAAAACTCTCTCTCTCTCTCTCAGTGGGAAAATATTTTTTCATTTTCTGAAAATTTGTGGGAAAAAGGAAACCATTAAAAAAATGTCAAACCTGCTCTCCCCTTTTTAAGCATTTCCCAAGTTTCATAGAATCATAGAAAATGAGGATTGGAAGGGACCTCAGGAGGTCACATCTAGTCCAACCTCCTGCTCAAAGTAGGACTATCCCTGGCTAAATCATTCCAACCAGGGTTCGTTGAGCCAGGCCTTTAAAACCTTCAAGGATGGAGATGCTACCACCTCTCTAGGTAACCTGTTCCAGGTTTTAAGGTTTTAAGGCTATTGATTTTAATTTAGTTTTAATTTAATTTAATTTAATTTAATTTTAAGGATTTTAATTTTTCCAAGTGCAGCATGTCAAAAGCCAGAAGTCAGCTCTCCTGCCCACTCTCCTGCCCTGCCAATATTGAATGAGCATTTGTTGCTGAAATGAGAGGAGAATGTTTCAGTGGAACCAACTTTTTTTCTCAATAAAAATGTCAGAAGAAATGTCTTGCCCTCACTGGAAGTTTCCATTTTCCTACCAGCTCCAGAGGGAATTTGCTTCCCTAAAACCAGGGTCCACTTTTGACTTTCTGGGAGCTTTTGGTTCTGGTATAGCAGACTCTATGGCTAGGATGTCCCTAGCTCTGGTACAATAAAACTGCAGGTATTTTTTCCTTACCAGTTCAGCTGGGGAATCAATCACACCCAGGGAGGCTCCAAGTGAAATGCAGTGACTTTGACTCAAGTTCCAGGACTCTTTAGTCTCTGAGAAGAAGAAACATTTCCCTCGATATCCGACCCATCTGTCTGGACAGGCAGCAGTGCAAGAAGGCGGACAAGATGGGCAAGGGGGATCTTTTTTCTCTGAAAGCAGAGAAGGAACACAATGGTAAGACATGAACCAACCTCTTCCTGGTGCCTGTATCTGAGCTGCAATCTCCACTAGGGAAGGGACTAGGACCCATCACTTCCTTACACATCCAGGGTCCTGCAGGAAGCAGGAACAGAGGATGCTGGGGTCAAGATGGTGCCATGACCAAAGCACCCTTTTTACCTTCAAATGCCTTTCTCAGCCCTGTGAAGTTATGGCCAGTTATGATGAAGTTGTGACAGGCTGGGTAGCCCAAATGGCAAGGCCAAAATACAATTAAAAAATGTTAACTTCACAGCCAGAGGTAAAAATCATGAGGGGTTGGGCACGTTGGCATGAACGCTCCACAAACCCGCAAAATGTCCTCTCTCCAACAGGGTTTATTCCAGGTGTTTCCATGGTGGCTGCCATAGGGAACTGAACCAGGACCCTCCAGAGATAAGAACATCGCCTGTTAAAGGGCAGAGTACATCACGAACAATTGGTGCCTCCCAAGACTGGGGGGGCACCATCTGTAGGTGGCAGCATTGGCGGTGAGCGGGGACCTCCCACAGATGCCGGCAACGGTGTCAGTGGTGGGGGGTGGCAAGCAGGAACCACCTGCAGACACCAGAAGCGGTATCAGCAGCGAGCAGAGAACAGCAAACAGGGGCTGCCTGCAGGCACCAGTGTCAGCGGTGTGGGGGTCGGTGGCCAATCTCCCCTCTCATTTCCTCCTGTGCATTGCCTATGGGGTACATAGTCACACCTCCCCTGCTGGCCATGCTAACAGACTCCTACCCCTGAGGGGGACCACATCATGAACCCAGAGGTCAACATTCAGGAGAGTGAAGAAATCCCTAAAATATAGAGCTGAGGCCCGTGGAGACTTCATACCCCCAATGCATGCACCTATTAAACATGGACAGAGATGTCAGCATGTGCTCAATAGCTAAAAGAGCACATTGGGGCATGGAGCTGGCTCTGTGCTCCCTGTATTCTGGGGTAATGCAGAGATCTGCTTAGCTACTCGTGCCATTTAGAGCAACCTCATGCTCCTGAGGGAATCTGCTCTTTTCCTTAGTCTGTCCAGGGACACCTTTGTCATCACAGTGCTTCTGAAAGAATAAGGAAATTTAGACGTGTTCCCAAGGTCAAGAGATTGGTGCACTGGTGAGGCCACACCTGCAGTGGCAAGCGTTGATCCTCCTGGATCATGGCGTATGCATGAGGCCACCCAGACCTTCGATGCATATGCCTGAGCAGGAATTTTGGAGGAGTGGAGGGTGATTGGTGCAAATCAGAAAGATAAAACTCATCCTCTTTGTTTACACACCCAATAACCATCCATTAATCTAATTAGGGAAAATTAGAATAATGAAAGGATGAGAGAATTTTAGAGAGGTGCTGGGAGTCAGGCTGATGCCAACACTTCAGAAACGGCGACAGTAAGATTTAAAGTTAAACTGTGCTGTACTAAGACATGGCTACTACTTCAGTATGTGGGCTTCACAGTCCTCAGGCCTAGGAGTAAGCAGATCTGTTTACAAGTTAGCAGGGAAGGGGCTGGGTATGGAAGCCACTCCTGATACTCAAACCTAAAGTAGCTGAAGCAGCACTGGGAACGGGATCATGCCCTGCTTCTTCTGAAGCAGGGAATCTCAACCAAGGTCTTTTGAAGCATGTCACCACTTATAATGAAATAAACCAAGTATGAAGAGCTGAGCAGATAAGCACAGGTTCTGACTTGTCCCTCCCTGGCTGATTCCCCATCCCCACTGCTTGGCCCTTCTGCAAGGAGGTAAGCACTGTAACATGGAAATTAGTTTTTGAAATTGGGTACCACTCAATTCACAAAAGTTATGGAGAGGTGCCTTGAGTCCAGGGAGGGGGGCCTTGCGTCCAAAAAGGTTGAGAACCTCTGTGCCAAGGTGAGGAGGAATCAAAGAAAAAGGGATGTAGGGGCTGTGGCAGAATGCCACCTCTGTCTCTCCCCAACAACTCTGCTATGTGACAATTTGGTTAACATGGTCATTGCAAAGGGCAGATATCCCATGGGCTCTTTAGGTCACTCTGAGTTGTAACCTGAGTTGGATGCATTCCTGAGGGAGGGGGAAACCTGCTCCCTCTGCTTACGGTACTGGCATCACATACCTGAGTGAGGAGCTTGGGCTCCCTATTGTTCTGAGCAATGCCAGTATCCCTGGCAACCAGTGATGCATTTCAGATTGGTTGGCTGACAGCCAACAGGTGCTGGCCTCCATTGGACGAGGTAAACGAGGTCATAAGGGCTATATAAGTTAAGGACTGCCCAGGAGGAGGGGCAGTAGCCATGATGAAAACAGAGAGAGAAGAGCTGGGCCATCTGAAACTTGCCATCTCTCTTGCAACTTATGATCAATGAACTGCCTGCCTCCAGAGGGAATCTTCACCTGCCTCTGGATGATACTCGTGAGTAATCTACCTGAGAACTAGCTATCTAGCTTGCAGTAACTCAGATGCGTGATCAAAGGCTACCCAGCCACTCTGTTTGCTCTATGGGATTTCTCTGATATTGCTCTACCCTGTACTCTATTCCAAACCTACTCCTTGTAACCAATAAAGATCTCCTTTGTACCTAGCGTGGGAGACTTATTGGGAGAGGGGCTAGATTATGCCTTGGGTCCCCTTGGTTCAGCTGACTAAGGGAGAGCACTGTTTGTGCTTCAGACTAAGAGAAGCACCCCAAGTTCTTGAAGTGGGTCGAGTACACTCAAGGGCTACTAGGCCTGTGTTTTCCAGGGGGCACAGAGCCAGGATCAGTCCAGACCCTGGGTTGTGGCGGCATTACCCCCAGGCTAGTGGGTGTGCTCCAGAAAGGGGGTTGGCCAGATGTGAGGCACCCCCAGGGAGGCATTTGGAGCCTGGAAGGTGAATGGGCACAGTGAGGTGGGTGGCTCAGTGCAGGAGCATCCCCTACTGGCCTGCCACAGTGTGTGGATCCAGGCACCCTGACCAAGAGCTATTTGTTATGGGGTGATCGAGAGTGTGAGTATCTAGTGCATTCTGTGTGACATTCCTTGCTTCCTAGGCCTAGAGCAAAGTGAGTGTAAGATAAAGCTGCTGGGAGGCTGTACTCATTTCTATCAGGGAACCACACAGGGCCTGGTCTAGCCACAGGGTACGCCAAGAACCAAGGTAAATCAAGAATCTGTCGCTGCCCAAGTATCAGAATGGAGCAACTAAGTCTGAATCCCCAGGCTTGTTGTAGCTCAGGCCCTCCCCCAGTTAAGGGCTTAACTTAAAGTCACAAAGCAGCTCTCTTTTTTTTAACTTGACTCTTAAAAGGGCATTTCTTACTTCGCTGCTAACTGCAAGGAAAAAGAAATTTAAATTTATTAGTAATAGTGTATAGGTTACCATATTTTTCTGCATATGACACATCCCCATGTAAAATGTGCATCTTGCTTTTTGGAAGACAGAATGTAGAAATTTTTTTTCCAGAGCTATGTGACACTAAGTCCTCCTGGGAAAATAGGGTGTGTCTACATGTGTATGTTTACTGTGCAGTAACCAAATTCACTGCACAGTACAGGCACGTATATACATGTGCCTGCCTGTACTATGCAGTAAATATGGCAATGCTGACTTGGTAATAAATTTGATGCCTGCATCATGCAGGCATCAAATTTACACCTGATTAGTCACTGTGCAGTAATGCACATGTAGGCAACTCACTGCACAGTAACACTGGAGCGTTAATGCACTTTAATGTGTAGATGGCAGCCTATTCCTGCTTACTGCACAGTAATTTACTGTGCAGTGAATTTAAGCCAGCGTAAATATACATGTAGACATGTCCAGTAGGGGAGTGCGAAATTGGCCTTATTCGATTTGGATTCAGGTTCTGTCCCTGATTTGATTTGGCCGAATCCAAATCTGAAGATTAGATGTTGATTCAGAGAATCAGCGATTCGGACACATACACTGCTTTAAATGTTTTTTCTACATACCTTGAGGTACCAGGCATGGCTCATGATTGCTGTGATGCTGGGGAAGATGGAGCATCCCACAGGAGCGCGGGGGGGCACCCCGCAAGATCAGTGGTGAACCTGGAAGTGGACTGCAAGTACTTCTGGTCCACTTCCGGATCCACCAGAGAGCGTGTGG
>NW_005843421.1:111149-132216 GCF_000455745.1 Alligator sinensis | reverse complement strand
CAGCATGGCGCCGGGGCCCCCCCCCCCCCCGAGATCCAGGAGGCACCAGTCACCGAGCCAGGGAGGCGCAGGGGGCCCCTCTGTACACTCTCTGGTGGATCCAGACGTGGGCTGGAAGTGCTTGTATTCCACTTCTGGGTCTGCTGCCAAGCACACCAGGGAGCACCCCGCATGCTTCCATGGGACACTCCATGAGCCCCAGCATCGCAGCATTCACAAGCCACCTGGTACCTCGAGGTATGTAGAAAAAACATTTAAAGCTGTCTCTATGTCCAAATCACTGAATCTTAACAAATCTCTCCAAATTGATTTGAACAGATTAAAGGGTCCTCTGATTCGATTCAGATTCGGAGATTTAGCCACTGAATCAGGCCGAATCTCTGCTGAATCGAATCAGGGCCTGAAGCTTTGCACAGCCCTAACGCCTAGAGTGTCTAGGAGGTGTGGTATCCCAAGAGATAGGATGAATGAGGCAGGAGGCTAGAGGAACATTCTGGTGTCTGCTGCCTCACCCAGACTGTCTCCAGGGACACCACACTTTTAGGACACTCTAAGTTTCCAGGAGGACTTAGTTTATGACAAGCATAGTCCCCAGACCTTAGCCCAGACAAGTTGCGAGACTGTTTGTTCTTTACTGGAAGTCATTCTTTATATAAGCTCCTATAAATAAAGTGCTGCTTCCACATCACAAGCCTTATCGAGATACTGCCAGTACCTCATTTGTTGCTTCAGGCACAAGTTGCAGTGCTCAGCCAAAGCTACGGCTGTGAGACAGTTAACATAGGAGTCTGTCATCTTGGTATGCACAGTGTTCCCAGACAGGTCTTTACTCACTAGCCAATGCAATGATGATGATGATCAGAACTGTGATGAGGACAATAACTGCAATGGGGACACTTTTCTCTTTTAGGCACTTCAGGCTGAAATCTGGAAGAGAGACATGAAAGAAAATCATGTGCATAGGAGATGTATCAGCCACCCCCAGATCATGAGAGTTGCACGTGCCTCCTGTCACAGAAGTATATTGAGCTTCCTTCCAGCGGCGGCTCCCTCCTGCCCATCCGCCTGCCTGCTTTCGCCTCCACCTCCACCTCCACCTCCTCCCATGGAGCAGCGGGGCTTCCCTCCACCTGAGGCGGTGGCAGTGGCAGTGGTGGTGGTGGCAGCTCCCTCCCCCTGCCTGCCTCTGCCTCTGCCTCCTCCCACAGAGCAGCAGGGCTTCCCTCCCCCTGAGGAGGTGAGGACTGTGGCTGTGGCAGCTCCTCCCTCCCCCCTGCCCACCTGCCAACTCTCCTCCACTTCTTCCCATGGAGCAGCGGGCCTTCCCTCTGCCTGAGAAAGTGGAGGTGGCAGCGGTGGCGGCTCTTTTCCCCCTCACCCGCCTCTGCCTCCTCCTCCTCCTGCAGAGCAGTGGGGCCTCCCTCCACCTGAGGAGGCGGTGGTGGCAGTGGCGGTGCGCCTCCCCCGCCCCTGACCCAGCTGCCCCTGCCTGTGCCTCCTCCCGCAGAGCTGTGGGGCTCCTGCCTCCCTGCCTGAGGAGGTGGAGCCCCCATAGCCAATTGCTACCAGCCCTCTAGGTGGTGCATGCGCAGTTGCCCAAAAGTATTATGGACAGACAGACACATAGACTGACAGACAGACAGACAGACTAAGCCCTTTATTCTACTAGAATTCATTCCCAGATTGTGACAAACTCAAGCAGACACCTTCAAAGGGTTCCAACAGCTTTTCAGGCTGTCATAGCAGACTTTAGGGGCAGGAGCTGGTTGATCAGGACAGCAATTTTTAGGGCCACCCCTGAGGTAGTGGCATTGGTTTAGGTACTACCAGGATTTTGTGTGTGTGTGTTTGTCTGTGGCGGAAGGGTGGGCTGATCTTTAATGAGGGCACAGAAATATCACTAAAGACTAGACCAGCTGCCATTTATGGACATAAATGTTGCTATGTTGTTAGAAGGCTCACTGTCAAGTCATCTGCAGTGACTGCGCCAAGGATACCTGAAATGCCATCTCTTTGTACCTGAGTTTCTCCACTGAAAGGCAATAATACAGATACTTTTTGAGTATTAGCTGATAAAGAGTGCTATAAAAAAGCTGGGTATTGGTTAGTACTATTCTTACTGCCTTAGATGAAGACAAAGCTCTTCCTGGTCTCAGTTCATATTCAGGATTTTCAGAAATTAATACTTATCTTAGATTCACCACATTTTCATATGCTCAGTCAGTGATGCCTTAGAGAGTAGCCAGATTTTCCAGGGGCAGGTGCCCAATGCTTGGTAATAATCCAGGGCCCTTTAAAGTATCTCATCTTAAAAAGGTCAAGGTTGTCCCATCAACTTTTTTTAACCAAAAGAAAATTGATTGAATTTGTATTTGATTCAATAAACATTTTCTTGTTCGTTTGCCCAACGTGCTGGTTGGGCTGGGATTGGAAACTCAGCCCAGCTGGGCTGACTTCCCATCCCCTGCGCTAGATCAGATTGTGAATGGGCTGACTTCCCATCCCAGCCCAATCTAGAGTGGGGGGATGTGAACTCAGCCCAGCTGGGCTGAGTTCTCATCCCGATCATAGGGCTGGGGAGGGGAACTGAGCAATTGGGCTCAGTTCCTTTCCCCAGCCCAATCCCAGCACTTGAGAGGGGAACTGAGCTCAGGCTCAGTTCCCTTCCCTTCCCCTGTGCTGTGATCGGCTTTCTGCAGCCTGGTGGTAGGAGACGGGGAGAGCCAGGGCTGCGCTCCCAGCTGCTTCTGGGAGCTCAACCCTGGTTCTCCCCTGTCTCCCACCTGCTGGCTGCTTTGAAATTTGAAACCTTTGAAATGGTTCAACTAGCCTTGTTCTGTTTTGAGGCTGTTTTGAAGTGCTTTGTTTCAATTCGATTTCACTGTTTCAAGATTGAAATGAGTCGAAACAGTGTCAAATTGAAACAGCCGGCAAAATTTTTCACAGTCCTAATAAACAGTGAAATGTGCATGAGCACTGAGAAAATGGTGGTGGTGCGCTTTTGAACTAAAATACATTGAAAATGTTTTAGTTTCAAAGCACACCACCACCATTTTCCTAGTGCTGACGCACATTTCGCCATTTATATTAATGAATGTGGCACAGCTCCAGGCATATTAGTTTGTGTGCTCCACAGACTTGATTAATCACGTCTGCTCTATATTGCTGGATTTCCAGCATGTTGGAGCAGATAAACATATGTGTATAAATACCCCCTGGTTGTTTTGTGATGCTTTAATGCACATTAAAATAAGCTAATGCACATTACAGCGCACATGTAAATGTGCCTGGTGTCTCTCTCTCTCCAAAACTCAGCAAAATGAAGCTCAGTTTTCATCTTTAAGTGATATACCTAATAAATAACAAAATAAATATTTACGGGAAGCTCTCCTCTGATGTTCTGCTGTCACCTGAGAAGGCAGTGTTGACTCTACCTCGCCACCTGTTACAAAAAAAACCAGACTCTCACTCACAATGGTCAATTCATTCTTCCATGCAGGGCCTGCTGCAACATAAGATAATTAATACATTCCCTCTGCTCAGTGTCTCCAAATCCTGGGTCCTTAATGTTCTGTGACAAGCCATCCTGTCCTATATTGAAGAGCTAGGGTGATTACAGAGTATGTTACACATTTGGCAACTTGTATATCACATCACCCCCTCCAGTGGCTCATAACAGAACCAACACCTGTTACTACCAGCTCATGAAGCAATGCAAAATGTATAATCTGGTGCTGAACAGCCAAGATTTGACCTTTACTGATAAGCTTACATGAAGTCACTACAAAAATATTACACTAATTTTTGCCCAGTTCATCTATTTTGAATAAGCTTCTTTCATGAGGCCAGGCTAATGACACTTGCCAAAAATGGGTGCTTTGGTCTTTCTACTAGCTATTGCATGGAAGATTGCAGTCTACTGCTGCCACCTGCTGAAGAAGTTACTTCTTCAGTTTGCAGAGTAAGAGACTTGTACTGTAGCTCTAGAAGTCCTTGGTTCAAGCCCTGCTGGTGACCCTGTCTGAAGTCATTCCAAGAGAAGAATCTGAGCAGTAGGCAATTAATAAATGCATCTGAAAAGAAAAAAAAAGAACAAGCAGGAGGGACTCAGAGAAATCAATATTTGCGTAGGCTGACCATAACATATCAATGGACAGAGGGTTCAGTCTACACCAGATGCACACCCCATGTAGGGCCTCAAACAGAATCAAGACTAAAGCTCACACAGGGAGCATCTACACGAAACACTAGAAGCTCAGTAGACTAAATTCTACTGCGCATTGCTGCATCATGGCAAAAGCTGTGCTAATATATTCATGTGCAGCAGAAGTAGTTTACTGTGCATTAGTGTCACCTAAAAGACACGCACCAGTGCTACTGTGCAGTAGTGCTGATTACAGTGCATTAAGTGAGTGCCTGTTATTACAGGTACTAAATGTAATGCACTATAATTACGGCACATTAATGCACATATAAACATGCCTATAGAGTTTAGCTAAGCCTTTTGGCCCTTATCCTAACTAGCAAGTCATTGTCAAAGTTTAACTAATAGCTTGACATAACACTACAAAAAGGTTTATTCTGAAATGCACACAGGCCAAGAAAGAGAGTGTCATATACCAACTGGAGGGCTGATTTTGGTCTCCAAAAGCTAGAGATCAGTTTAAAACCATTAAAGTGTCAGACATAATATCCCTGCCAACATTTTTGTTTGCGTTAATGGATTTCACTCTGAATATTCTTGCTACCTGTATCAATGCTCAAAGCACTGGTGGTTCTGCCATTTAAATGGCACCACACAGAGGGAAAAAGTATGTTCCTTTGACCTATTTTGAATTTTCCGTATTCTGATTTTGCTGACTGATTCCTTCATCCTATGCTTCGAGAGTTGAATAAAAGAAGCTTCTCATTCCTCTTCTCTTCTTCAGTGAGGAAGCGAGGATGACTGTCTTATCTGTGGGACCAGAGATGGCTGACATCCTCTTCTGTAACTGAGGAATTATTTCAGCCTTTTCTATTCTGGCCCCTGCCTGACATGCATAAGCCTGACCTTTTCAGTTTCTCCACCCAGGGTTTCCTGTCTCTTGGTCCTTCTCTTCGCCTTTCCCTGAGCCCTCTGTAGTGCCACAATACCATGCTGGAGAGATGGTACAGAAGGTACTCCCTATTCACTGCCCCAGATCTCCAGCTGAACCTACAGTCTTCCCAGGGTAGGAGACACCCAAACAAACAGCTAATGGAAAAGACAACCCTGAAGTAAATGAACATATTTCCATATCTTCTTTACCTCTCACAAAAAGCAGACCAAAATTGGGGTTGTCTCCTACAACTCTGTTAAGCCTCTCAAAAATCTCTCTTCACGAAGGGAAAAAACGATTACTTACTAGTATCATGTACATGTACTCGCTCTTCTGCCATTCTCTGACCAATCAGCAGTAAGACTGGGGCATTTCCACCTATCAGAAAACAAGAGAGAAGCAAGGTTTGTTTAATTGGTGATATAATTTTATCGGACCAGATGTTAGATGAGTTTTCAGAAACAAAGTGCTCGTGACATCATCACTTGTAGGGGTGGCATGTAGGCATGCCCCCCTCTCCTCCTGATCCCTGCTCTAATTAAACATTAATACCAATTGCCCGGGAGGGCCAGCAACATTTCTATTCAGGCAGTGCTGACAGAGTCAATTGATTCTTCATTATAATCCACCTGATTCCTGCTAAGTGCTCTTCAGTCCATGGGTGTTAAAGACCCAGTCTCCTTTTCAATGATCTTGATGTTTAACTGATTAGCTATCCTTCTGTAATTTGCTGCCAGTTAGCCATTCCTAGAACCATCTCTGTTTTATTTCACAGCCCTTCAGACTGTTTTAATTTCTAGCTAAAAACATTAACTCAAGTGCCTTGAGTAATATAATATAAAAATATTAACTCTGGCAGACATTAACTCAGGTGTGGCAATGACTGATAGTGAAGGGTGTGATACACTGTCAAGATACTCAAAAAGGCTAGATTTTGCTTTAGGAATCTGAATAAGAAAAGTGCATTTAACCATAATGACTACAGGAATAATAAAACAATGTCTTTTAACTATTTTTGCCTACTTCGTTGCATTTTTAACTTGATATATTACATAGATTAGTGTAGATTCCAATAAAATTGTATCTGGTTTTGCTTTGCTATTAAATTCAATAATACAGCTCTGTCCCCTTGCCTATTAGTAATTCTCCTAATTTCTCTTTAACTGGAAAAAAAAATATGTGGGGGGTTATATGTGATGATGCACCACATCATCTGCACCCCACTTTTCAAGCTCTGAGATCGGCCCATGACGATCACTCAGGATGGGTTATTTGAGGTATGCACTTCAAAAACTCCCCAAGAATACTTGGAGCAGAACCAATGCAAGAGAAGTAACTAATGACTGAATACCTTGAATGTTTGTCATATGAGCTGAGCACTCGCAGGGAATAACACAGAGATGAACACAGAGAATGAAAGACTTGCCCAAGGCAACATAGGAAGTCAAGTGCCAGGATGTGTGCAGCGTCCAACACAATGGAGCCCCAAACTGGTAACATCTCAGGCAGCGTCCTGAGGCAGCTGGCAAGTTGCTGGGTGGGTACTCCAATTTGGCTTTGTGAGCAGTTTTTGGGGGTTAGTTAAAATTCATTTCCTTCTGATTCCTGGTATTCCACACTAGCGTTGCCAGCTCTGTTTCAATCTATTCTTGAAGGTTTCTGGAATGCCAACATGTGTACCAAACACAACACGGATGTGCCCATGTGCTCACACATATCAGTTCGGGTTACGGTGAGTAGACATTACGTCCAAAAGGCAAATGCACACTACTACTACATTTTAAAAACCCACTGGACTACTGTATAAATTGGATTCAAAATTTAATATTTATTTTAATGAATGCTCTATCATTTGTCTCCTGGGTGACTCTCAGCAGTCTGCTGGAGATGTATATAGAGTTCCTGGACAGGGGCAATGCATAGGAGGTGCATGCGGGTGCATGTGCACCCCTTGAGCGTGGCGGTGCACTCCCTGCAAAAAGGTGCCACTGACACTGTTGGTGGCACCTGTGGGCGGTTGCCACTGGCCACACCACCGGTGGCGTCTGTGGACAGTCCACAATCACCATTGGCCACCGCCGGCGCCTGAAGGTGGTCGCTGACCCCTGGTTGCTGATCACCACCCCCTTGCCCACCGACAGTGCCAGTGGCATCGGTGGGAGGTCCCATCCTACTGCTGCCGGGCTTCCACTGCTCCCGCTGTGCTCCCGCCACCGCCTGTGCAGCTGAGCCCCACCAGCTGCCAGGGTCACACACCGTTCACGCTCCTGGAAAACGTCAGGGCAGTCCTGGAGGGTTGGCAACCCATGTTCCACACACCCCTGCCCAACAACCATTACTAAGGGGATGGGATATTCAAAGAAGCAGGGAGAATGTGAAAGAGAAAAAAATATATGTGATTTGTGGTTGCTGGGTGTCTGTGTGTGGTAAGGGAGTGGCAGAGGCCTGCAGGGAAACCTGAGAGGGATTTGCCAGACAGAACAAAGCAGACACACATGAAAAGTACCTGGCAAGGTTCATAAACAATGCAGAATCTGTGTGGTGTATATTTAAGATCCAGAGGGGCTTACACTTATTTCCAGCAGGGACAGAGTGGGAGGCAAAGACCACACACACAGGAGGGCATCTTGCATTTCTCATTCTTCCACCTCCCCCACAGACCTGTCCCAACACCAGGACCCATCAGCTCCCCAGTTATAAAATCTAACAACAGTGAATACTTTAGTGTGATGACTTGTGACTGCAGTTCACAAAGATCCCTGCATCTCTGCTAGCAGAAGCTTAAGCCCTTACTCACCTACTGCCTCCCTGGATCGAACATGCATGGACAGTAGAAACACAACAGTGGGCTCTGGAGTATGCCTCTACATCTATTTAGGGGATGCTGATGGGCTGTAACCTGGGACACCTGAGTTCTGCTCCTGACTGTGCTGCTCTGGGTACTTACAGGTCAGTCCAGGTCTCTACTGATGTCTTCTGGCACTTTTACTCCTCATCCAGCCAACATCGATTTCAGGCTCCCCAGAAAGATGCTGTGGCTTCTGCAATGGCACCACATAGCAAATGCTAACTCCTTCCCTCAAAGTTGGATACAGCTGCCACCTACAACACAAGAAATGTGAAATATGAAGGAACATCCCACACCCAGCTGCGCCCAAGGACACACAACAATGCAAGGCTGAGTATGAAATAGATTAAGAGAATCACAGAATCAGTGAGAAGTAGGGAAAGGGGTCAACTAGCCCGGCCCCTTGCCTGAGGCAGGATCATCCCTACCCGAACCATCCTACACAATCCATAATCAAAACTCTACATAAAACTACTGTCAACCCTGACACAACACAGGCATAACACCCTAACCTGGCACAGGTAAAGCAGGGGAACCATGGCAGCCAACATCTTGCTTCTGTGAAATGTCAATACCATGCTGAAGAGATCCAGGGTCAAGGGGCACACCCCTTACTATGGAAGAAGGCAAAAAACTCCACAGTCCATACCAATGTGACCATGGAGTAAAATTCCCTCTTGACCCCAAATATCATGATCAGTCTGACCTTGAGCAGAGGGGAAAGACCCGCTATCCAGGAACTTCTGGCTTTGGTCCCAGCAGGAGCATTGGCACACCCATCAAAGTCTCCAGCCTTTGCTGCAGCTTTGGTAGGCATGCAAACAAATTCACAAAATGAACTCAATGGTTTCAAATAAGAAGCTGTGTGCATCCAGATGAGTGTGGATGTGCGGTATGTAGTGCCGCAAACCAGTCTGCAGCACCACATGCTGCACATGCAGGTGTTCCCCATGCTGCTACTTTGTAGAAAAGGAGCAGGGCACTGCATGTGGCAGCAGTACGCTCCACCCAAAATTGAAGCTTGGCCAGCCAGAGGCACACTCCAGTTGTCGGCCAGGCTCCCTGCTACAGAAGCAGTATTGCCAACCCCACTGTGTCAAAAAAAGCCCCATGAGACAAACTCTTAAAAATCAAGAGATTTGGAATTTAAATCATGAGATGCTATTTTTGAAATGTGTGTGAGGGGGGGTTATTTATGAAAGTGTAGAGGGCTGTGGGTGTGTGTGTGTAGGGTTTGGAGACTGGGGAGGGGGCGGGCCCTGCATGCCCTGGCAGGATGCAGGGTATGTGGGTCAGGAGCAAGGGGCAGCTACAGGGCTGGGGGGGCTGTGGCTTGGGAATTATAGACACACACACACACACACACACACACACACAGAGTCACCCATGGCTCTGCTGCATGATTTGCCCCAGTCCTGGGGCCCCATTCACCCCGGCCCGTTCCTCGCTCCCTCCCTCACTGTGGGGGCCTTGATCTGACCCCCCACCGCCCCGGGGGGCCTTGATCTACTCCCCCCTCCCCACCCTACCCCTTACCTTCCACAGGCATACCAGCTTGGCACTCTCTACCTGAGCCAGAAGAAAAAAGTCCTAAGATTTGATCTCTCTATCAGCAAATCATGAGTCAGAGTTAATTTGACCTGTTTATCAGGAGTCTCATGATTTTTTTCATGAGAGTTGTCATTACTGCAGAAGTGCCATGGCTGCAACTCCTGGAGGCCCCTGGGATCCCAGGTAATGCTGCCGGGGGCTAGTACAGTTGCTGGACCCAGCCTCCCCTATCCCACCCAGGGTAACCTGCTGTGCGCCAGAGCCCCTGTGGCAAGGTGTTCCCCAGGGAGAGGTAGCAGCAGCACAAGGTGTGCCGCTGCTCCTTGTCCCCAGGGAAATATACGTTCCCACTGGTGGGGACATGCCCTATAATGTTAAAAATATTCTTCTGTTTTGTGGTCCTACACCCCTGCTGTTTTGTGGTCTTTTTGAGTTCTTCGCAACAGAAAAAAATGTCATATTGTTTTTCCATAGTCAAAAAAGAGTGAAAACTAAGAGCCGGCATTTTCTGATAGGTTCTTTGAGCCTATCAAGGGATGCCTTTAGTTTAAAAAGGTTGAGAGCCACTACTATAAGTCTCATTTCCAGCCAGCTCCGCTATTACGTACTCCTCACACAATTCTGTGTGCAGCACTGACATCCAGTGACCGTTCAGGGTAATGCAGGCCATATGTAATACCAGTTCTTTCTCATGGGGAAAAGATGGGGCAAGGTTTTAGAGAAGCATAAGCTTTCCTATGTGACAGCCTACTTCATCAGATGATACCCTTCCCTGCCTTCTGCTTGACTTCAAACTAACACAGCTGACCACCTGCCTTCCTAGACGGGGAGAATATATATCCAAAGAGGGACTGTCTTGTGGACTCACCCCTGCTGTTCCCAGTCAAATTTATGCCCATCACTCTAATTTACCCAGGATCCTTCTTGACCATTCTGGAGACATCTACACGTACAATTAGCATGTACCAATAAACTCCGGCACAGTTTGCATTGGCGTTTATTGCTGTCAGTGCAGCATTTGCATGTGTGCCCAGAACCACAGCACATTGAACTGGGGAAGAGCAGCAGGTATTTGAAAATCCTGGGTTCTCAATTAGCCATCCAACTATTGATTAGACACAAAGGCAGTTTAAGGCTCTGTATTGATAAAAGCATGGAGGGAAGGGGGCATGTATAGATGCATGGAGGTGAATGGGTGGAAGGTCGGAGAAATCATACTGTGTGTATGGGAATGGCTGGCTGGACAAACAGTAGTTCTGTAGCTAAGATTTTTCACTACACGGACACACAAGAAAATTAGGACCAATTTGTATTTACCCAGATGCCTGTCACCTGTTAAGACAAAACTTCATAACGGAACTGACACAAGTTTCAAGATACATCTGGACTGGTCTTTCCATCTGGTTCCCAAAGGCTGGACCTAGGTGGACTGCTCTCAGGTCAGTCAGACCCTGTGGGGTCATCTACTTGAGATGCCTTAATGATCAGTAGGCTATTCTACCGTGCATTAGCATGCCATGGCAGAAACCATGTTAATGCACACTAGAATTAGTTTACTGTGCATTAAGCATCCCCCCCAAAAAAACTATTCACCTTTGCTAATGCGCATTAGCGCAGGCTCATGTGCCTTTATCTAGTACCTTGTATTACAGGTACTAAACTTAATGCGCAGTAGCAAAGGTGCATTAATGAATGTGTAGATGTGGTCAGTGAATGTTTTCTTTGGCAAAACACCTGCCCTGCCCTGCCCTTTTATTTACATCCCTGACCTTCCCTCCCCTCCTTTTCCTTCAGATCACAGGAACAGGGGATTAAATAGGAGATTGTGGTGGGTAAGGGTCACAAATTTGGGGACCCACATTCAGTGCGGGTCAGTGACAAGACCCTCAAGAGGAGTGGCTGGGATACCAGCTGAGTAGCGGGGCCAAGTGGTAGATGCTACAGAAAGAGATTTGTGAGTCCCTGGCACTGAAATGGAGCTTCTGCAAGCAGGGGGGTGCTGCTGATGGTGTGCAGAGAGCCTGTCTCCCCGTGGCAGCAGCCCCAGCCCATGCTGCTATAGCAGCAGCCAGAGCAGTAGTAGCTGCTGTTTGAGTGTAGAGGGCACTTCCCACCTCCCATGCTGTTCTCCAACAGTCAGAATAACCCCCCTTCCCCTAAACCTGACCCAGGTGCTGAATGAGCTCCCTACACTGTCTTCTTAGGGTATTTTAAAGCCTACTGTTGTGATTGCTATGGCAGCTGAACTCTGGTACTTGCCTGTGCAGTGCATGTGCTCCTCATTACTTTTTGCACATGGTGCTGGTGTGCAAAGCTGCAGGGGTTGCCAGGCTCCTATTTCTGACTTCACGTGTCCTGGCACAGTAAAATCATTGGGCTCGTGCTCTGCTCTTCAATCTACTTGCATTCTCCTCCCCACCACACCCTTAAAGGGGCATAGCTGCCATAGCTGCTTCCCAGTCTGGATCTGCACGTGCTTCTTGCAAACAGAGGCACCCCCATGGCAGTTTCATCTGGTTCAGGTGGTGTCAGCACCAGAGGTGTAGCACCCTTGCAGCTTTGCAAGGGGCACCCTGGTTGAGAACCACCGATGTAAGACAAGGGAGGTCTACCACTCTACTCAGTGCTGGTTAGGCTTCAGCTGAAGTCCTGTGTCTAGTACTTCTGGGCCCCTCACTTAAGGTGGATTTAGAGAAACTAGTGACAAGCAAGTGACAAAGGTGACAGACAGGTTGGAAAGAAAGCTGCGTGAGGAAATGTTGAAGAAACTAGGCCTGTTTAGCAAAAAGGAGGTGAAGGGATGACATGATGACTGTTTTCAACTATTGGCAAAGCTGCCATAAAGAAGGTGGAGGAAAAAAAGACTGTTCTCTCTTACCACAGAAGGAAGGCAGGACACAAGGCCCTGGGTTTAAATTGCAGCAAAGCAGAATTAAATTCATTTTCAAAAAAAGTCTTAATGGTTAGAACAGCAGAACATAGAACGAGATGCCCAGGGAAGTTGTGGCATCTCCCACACTGCAGGTTTTCAAGAAGAGTCTGGAGCAGCACCTGTCTGGGATGGTCCAGGAACATCAAATCCTGCCTGTGTGCAGGGGATCAGACTGGACAACCCTTGAAGTACCTTCCAAGCCTGCAGTGCTATGACCTCAGCAGATGTCACTGGAATGGGGAAAAGCTGCTGGACCCACATTCCCTGCTGACACCCTTTGCTCTGATCTGCAGATTCCCACCCTTGGGCTGAGCTGAAGGGAATGCTTTGGAGCAATGATAGAGAATCACATTCACTGTGAGTTTGGTGGCACTGATTTTTCAGTGCATTTGCCAAAAAGCTGCCATCCAAATCTGACCACAAGCACATGGAGAGATTCAGGTGCTTCAGGAACCAGCTGAATGGAAAACCACCTGCCCAGGCTACCCAGAAGGGAAATGCAGAGTCAAAGGGCAGCAGGAACCAGTGACAGGCCTTTCTTTTCTCTCAGGATCCAGAAAGGTGAACATTTTCCTGAAGCGGGGGGAGAGGGGGTGACCCCTGTCTGATCTTCCCCCTATCACCTTCTGAGACCCATCACAGAGCACTCACTGGGGTTGAAGAGACCTCCTTTTTTTTTTTTTATTTCATGGCCCAGGCCAAATTAGTCAAAACAGTTCCAAATTCTATTCACTGAGAAGATTTCAGTCATTCAGGTCCATGTGGTGTTATCACTGCCACGTACCCTACCTCTCAGAAATGATTTTTTGTGGAAAATTTTTCTTATCCCTAGTCAAATCAGCCAAATCAATTCCAAATCCGTGAGTCATTCAAGATCCATATGTGGCCCTGCTGACAGCAAGCAGCCTCCACCCTTGCCTGGGGCATCAGATGCTTCCAAATCCTTTGGCAGGCATCCTATGTGTAGGCCCAAGCCCAGAGGCTTGGGGTTTGGATGCCCCCAAGTTTCGCTTGCCCTCAGCTGTATGTAGTGACGATGCATAGGCAGTGCATGGGGGTGCACGTGCACCCCCTGAGAGCACTGGTGCACCCCCTGATAGGCCGCGCTCCCTGCTCAGGTGATGGGCAGCGGGGATAGGCGGGAGTGCAAGTGTCTCCCCTGCAAGTGCTGGCCAAGGAGTGGGAGCGCTGCGGCTGCTTCCCAGCTGGTGCGATTGGCTGTGGGGGAAACCCCCCCCCAGTTGCTAACTGGTTGCTGGGGTGGGCACATGCCCCCCCCCAACTAAGGTGGCACCAGTTGCGCATGGTCATATGGCTGCAGGAGTAAGCTATCCTGGAGCTTCAGATACTCCCAAATCTGTGGCAGGCTTCCTACATGCAAGCCCCAAGCACAGAGGTCTTAGGGTTTAGATGCCCCCGAGTCTCGTTTGCCTCTAGCCAAAGGCCAAAGGAGCAAGCTAGGGAGAAATCCCCCATCTCCATAAAATAAAGTGCGTAGCCGAGATCCTCCCATTGGGAGACTATAGTAGACTCTCAGTAGACAAGTTTCTGCCCTTAACTACACAAAGATATTCAAGGTCAGGGAGAGGAGCAAAACCACCTGGATGGATACTACATCCACCGTGGTGGTGATCGTGGCATCTCTCCTGCCAAGTAAGTATGAGCTTAGCTAAAAGGCTCGGCCTGATTCAGAGCACAGGTTTGAACCTAGACTTGCATTGTGGGTGACTGCCCCAACCACTAGGCAAGGGGTAGCCATCCTGTAGCACTGGTGCCACAAGGGGCATGAGCAATCTCTGTGCGTGGCATGAGGTAGATTGGGGAGGGGTCAGGCAGCACAGTGGCAGGTAGGGCAAGGAGCAGCAAGCAGAGCAGCAGCTTTTTACTATTTACTGAAAAATGCATTCATCACCAACTCCCATCCCCCAACAAAATATTTTAGCATCCAGCCCCAGTCATTAGGTTGTCATCTGTCCATATCCATCCCAGGGTAGTGATTTGCTCAAGGAAAACAGGCTATTTCTTGCGGTCCGGTCAACTAGCCCCTATCTCCTTCCCCCTGTCCCCTAGGGGAGGAGTGTCCTACTGGCCCTCTGCCCAAACTCCACCCTCCTCATGTGTACTGGTCTGTTTTCACCCATCCATTTGTCTCTCTCTTTCCCCCACCTCCATCCCACCTTTCTCCTGACAGCTCTCTGCTCAACCAATGGGCCAATCAGCTCTTTCTTACCACATATGCCCAGCCAATGGCAGGGCTCTCCCACAAGCTGTCTGAGATGGTGAAGTCAATTAACGCCAATGGCAACGAGGTCTTCATCCAGCAGGCAGACCCTTTGGCATGCCACAGCTCCTGCCCCCATCTCACCCTCCATGGGACACCCGCTGCAGTTCTCTGGCCTTCCTTGTCCCCTCCCCACTGACGTTGGCTTACAGCCTCCTTCCTATCCCACTCCCATAATGCAGGGAGGTCATTACCGTATTACTCATATGCCACACACACCTTTCCCCCCAAAATTAGCCTTTCAAACTTGGGGTGTTGATTTATTGTGCTGAGGGAGACGGTTGACTTCATGGCTTATTAGAATCTACTTGATTCCTGCTAATTGTTCTTCACTCAATAGCTGTTAATGAACTACTCTCCAAGTCAATGTTCTTGATGTTGTACTAATTGAGCTATCCTTTCTTCAGAAATTTTGCTGAATAATTTGCAATTTAGCCACTCCTGGTCTCTCTTTTTTTATTTTACAGCCCTGCTGACTGTTTTTTAGCTCTTTTCTGAATCCTAGATCTGCCCTTCTAGTCTTCAGCAGCAGCTACATTTCAGCTTTTGGCTAAGCAGCAAAGAGCTGCTGACAATTCATCTGTGAAAGGGTTAAAACTGTAGCTTTTGCCTGAACAGGAAAAGGGAGGGTGAATGAGTTGAGGATTAAGTTCTGTCTTTGCTTTATTCAGCCATTAAAACTGGGACATCTGTTCTTCTTTTTGCTTTCCCTGAAACAGGGTGTGTCTTATTTGGGGGGTTATAGTAAGTGAGAAAACAAAGTTTCAGTGTATTGACTCAGGATCACTTCATAAAGGGCCTTTTCAGACAGGCAGGAGCCTTAATGCTGCAAGATTGATTGCTCATTGCTTTGGAAACACTTGTGCTAGGAGCTTATCAGAGGAAGCTTAGGGGAATGTAACATTTGTCAAAACAGCTTGGGATTTTGGGATTCAGTTACCTTGGATATTTGAAAACCTTACTGGGCATGCCTATATGAGACATTTACTCCACAGTTGCCTAGTTGGGTCCAGAGGGTTAGACTTTTTATTTTATGGGGAAAAAAAAAATTGTTCCAACCCAAATCAATTCCAAATCTGTGAGTCATTCAAGAACCACATGTAGCCCTGCTGCTGGCAAATATCCTCCACCCCCGCCTGGGACTTCAGATACTTCCAAATCCTTTGGCAGGCATCCTAGTGCCAAGCCTAGAGGGTTGGGGTTTGGATGCCCTCAAGTTTTGCTTGCCCTCAGCTGTATAGCGCAGGAGCAAGCTAGGGATGAATCTCTCATTTCCATAAAGTGGGCATAAAGCCAAGATATTCCCACTAGATACAAAAGCGGGAGGTTAACCATACATTTCCTCCGCAGGTACTACCCTGTGCCAAAAAAGCAGTTATCCTCTAGCGAATAGGAAAACCGCCTTAGTGGTCACAGTATTTCCCCTGTCAGATAAGCTGATAAGAACAGGTCTACACTTAATCCGAGCCAAAAAAACAGGTTTTTAAAAAAATTAAAATATATCTATATATTTAGGGGGAGGTGTATATATATATACACCTCCCCCTAAATATATAGATATACATATATACATATATGTATACATATATATATTTCCTCTATCATAGACTTCATTGCACCTTTTCTTTTTAAAACCACCTTAAGAAAACTGCACACCTGTTACAATAACCGCACTCGCTCCCCTGCGCCTATGCACACTCTTCCCTTATCTAACCCAATCATAGTTCCTTAGTCCCGGCCCCAATTTGAGGTTTCCCTTCTCAGTTCATTCACAGCCCTTGTCGCTGTTGATGCCGCTGTCGCTTCCACTGTTGCTGATCCTGTTGTTGCCCTCCTTGCTGTCTCCAAATCCAGTTGTATTGTTATCCCCTTTGTTCTCCCTGTCCACTTCCCCTCCCCGGGGGACTTTGAACAGCCTGTGCCACGTGTCCCTTTTCCAGGTGGAGCTGGCTGCGATGTCTCCGTCCTCTCCCACTGCTTTCCGGTAGTGGGACTGGAGTTTGCTCAGAAACATTTTAACCCAGTCCGTTTGCTCGAGCTTAATGTGATTGTACACCAGGAGGTTCCTGCATTGCCACAGGGTGCTCCTGACCCAGGACACAAATTTGTTGAAGTGGGGTGTCTGGGACCCCGATGTTTAGTCAGGTGTCCGTACAGCGCTGCCTCCCTTGTCATCAGCCTGAGTCCTGTTACTTCCTCCAGGAGCCGGCTTACCTTTCCCACACACCCTTGGCATAGGGGTAGAGCCACAGGAGGTGGTCGATGGAGGTGGTCAATGGTCTTGTTCTCACCTGGCAGCTTTCCCTGGGGCAGCTGGGTCTGGGTCTAGACTCTCATCTCATTCTGTGCCTCTATGCCTTCACTGGGAGTACGCCGTGAGCTATGAGCCAGTTCAAGTCTCTATGGTGTTTTCTTAGGTCTTTGTGGAAGATCTGATCCCAGACAGCCTGGCAGTCATCATCGGGGAGCCCGTCTCTGTCTCTGACTTCCATCCATATCTTCCTGTGGTTGGACATGGTCTCTGGGCTTTCCTTCTGTAGCCCGTCCTCGCTCCGGACCTCGTTCAGCCCCTGTAGAACCAGGGCTGCTCCATGGTCCACGGTCTCCCTCTAGCTGGAGCGTACACCCTCATGGTTTCAGGATGTGACCTGGAAATTACTTGACAAGACAGGCTGTTTTGGACCAGAAGCAGGTTAGACTGGGGTGGGGGACAGGAGTTTAGTGATTTTAGTGATGGGGAAACTCAGGCATAAGTCCTAGCAGTGACTTCTCAGGTTCCCCCAGCAGGACAGGAGGAGTGCTGAATATTCAATCAGATATGCTCAGCCCCAAAGAAGTGCCTGGGGCATAAAATGAATCTCTAACAACTGACTGAGAGAACTGAACAATTTTCTTTTATCATGGAGGGGGTATCCTCTATTGGCAAGTGTTTCAATTGGCTAGTTAAAGCAGGTGGCTGGGAAACCAGGATGCAAGTGTTCCTTCCCCAGCTCTGGGTGGTAACAGTTTTGCATGTAAATAAGCTGACCTTCCACGCCCCTTCCGCCTTTCTTGCCAGCAGCTAAATAGGAAACGAAAGCGAAAGCCCCAAACCCGTGTCGGAGGGAACAAGGGTCAGCAGGGCTGTCTCATCTGACAATGGCTTCAGCCCTGGAGGTGTCCAGCTTCACAGAGGACCTGGTGTGTCCCGTCTGCCTGGACCTGTTCAAGGATCCACGGATGCTGCCATGTGGGCACAGCTTCTGCACACCCTGCCTGAAAGCCTGCATACCCACTGGGCAGCACCAGGGGCTGTGCCCCAAGTGCCGGGTCCCATTCAAGCCCCAGCACCTAGTCGCCAACTGGGCCTTGCGTAGCTTGGCTGACAAAGCCCGAGTCCTGAAGCTGGATGAGGGGCTCCCCCCGGGTGCCGGGGCCAGCTGGTGCTTCTGCACAGAGCACGAGGAGCCCCTCAAGCTGTTCTGCAGCCAGGATGAGGCTCCCATCTGTGTGATCTGCCGGGACCTGCCCCAGCACCGGGGCCATGACTTCCTGCCCATCAAAAACGCTGTGCAGGAGTACCAGGTGGGTACCCCAACACCTGGATTCCTATGGGTGACAGCAGCTGGAAGCCTGGGTTCTCTCCCCAGCTCTGGAAGGAGACTGGGGTCTGCTCCTGCAAACAGGGGGGTCAAGAGCCATGATCGCAAGGTTGAAGGCTAGTGTGCACTGCGTGAGAACGGGGGGTGGGGCTGGGACCCAGCACTCCTGACTTCTGTCCCAGCTGTGGGAGGGATATGTGGGTCCAGGGGGTTAGACTGCAGGTGGGGGAAGGACCCCTGCATTGTATTTTCATCTCTGTTCCTTGGTGGGGTGGGGTGGGAGTGGGGGTCATCTGTGTGGCAAGGTCATATAGCTGAGGGGCTCCAGTCCTTGAGCCCTCCATTGCTACTGACTTGTGGGTTTCCTGTTGCACAGGAGAAACTGAAGGCTTGCCTTGGGACCCTGGAGGGCAATCTGACCTCCGCCACAGAGAAGCAGGAACACCAGGAAGAAAACAAAGTGAAGCTGGAGGTATGGCTGTGGAGTCACAGATACACTTGAGTCTTTTAAGATGCTTTTCCTCCCTGAGAGCAGCACAAGCTCTTGGACTTTAGTGCCTGGACAACATACAATGATTTTAAGGAACTACCCAGTGTGGCTTAGAGCGGGGGGGAGAGACGCAACCTTTTTAGAAGAGACTCCACAAATTAGCCCCACATCCTCCCTGGGTGCCACTCCAACCCCCTCCTCTGCTGCTTTGCTTTCTGTTTCCTAATCTGTGCTCCTTACAGCTATCCTGCTCTGCTTCCTGGTCTGTTCACCCTGTCTGATTTGCTTCCTGCTTTGCCTGATTTCTGCTTCCTGCCCTATCTGATGCTGTTTTGCCTGTCCCTTCTATGATCTGTTATGTTCCCCAGGGGCTGCCCATGCCACTTGTGGCATTTGTACCACAAATCAACCACCACTGACTTAGAGAGTGGGGCACTGCACTGGGACCAAGGACACCAGGGGGTCAGTACCAAGCTCAGCCCTTGGTTGCCTGAATGAATCTGGCCAAGTCACGGACAGGCTTATACCTCAGTTTCCCCATCTCTAAAACAGGGCCCTCAATGCTCCCTCCAAGTTCAGGCTCTAACCAACTCAGAGAAAGGCAAAACAGTCAGCATTATGATATTTAAAATATTGAAAACACCCATTTTTCACAAATAATTTTTCATGTTGAGCAATGAAAGGTGTTATTGAAAATGGAGGGGTATGGGGTGGGGAGACTGGTTGTTTAGTAAGTCTTCCCATCCAAAGAATTCTGTTCCTTGCAGCTAGAGCTGTATGAATTACTGGTCTTCTGCTTCACTGGTGATTCTGAACAAAGGCAGGGAAATTCATTTTGGGGCAGCCTTAAAGGAAAATGACTTGCAAAAAAAAAGCAGTAAATTCTGAACTAAAATGCCTTTCAGAACTGATAAAAAGTCAACATGGTTTGTTTAAAAAATGGTGGAATTAATTTTTTTTATTCTACCCTCTGAATGTGTTTATACCTCTCCCCCTTCCCAGACTGAATGAGATTGGAAATCAAAAGTGAATTTGCAAATGGCTTTGTTTAAACCAAATCTGCATTTTTGGAGGGAAGATTTTGCCCAGTGTTGCAAGAAAGGGCAGTGGTATTATCTCTAGATAACTGATGAGGAATGAATGTGGCAACCTGTCCAGGGCCATATGGAAGTTAATGGTGGAGTCAAGGACTGAGCTAGCATAGCATGGATCCTAGGGTCCCATCCCACTAACTGGACCATCCAATCTAGGACTTTGCTTCACCCTGTGAAGGCTCTGGGGTACAGATGCTGATACCTTGGATCAGAACTGCCAACTGGTGCCTCTGTCCACAACAGGTCTGCCTTCAAGACCTGCTGGATCACATCTCCATGGGGTTTGAGGGCCTCCACCAAGTCCTGAGGGAGAAGGAGCAAAACATGAAGGAGACTGTGAAGACAATGAAAGAGGCAAATCTGGCAGAGATGGAGGAGAGCCTGAAGGATTTGAGGGAGGATGTGGAGTTCTGCAATGAGACCCTGGCCAGGACACGGGCAGCGCTGGAGGGGACAGATCCAATCACCTTCCTGAGTGTAAGTCTGTGCTTTGTTGGGGATGGCATGTAGATGGGATTGGCATCACCAGGTGATGGCAACATAGGATGGAAGAGTACTGACTGAGCTGAGGGTGGGCACTGGGAGGCCTGGGATCTCCCACCTTTGGGAGGGGGTAGGGTCAGGTGGATTAGACTGGTTGCAGGGTGGAAGCCAGGACACCTGGATTCTGCAGGAAGGAGGTGGGGTCTGATACTTGGAAGCAAGGTGGGAGGTGCCAGGTGGGAAGAGCTCTGAGAAAAAGGGTGCAGAGGGTGTGTGTGTGGGGGTCGGGGGGGAGTAGTTGGAGAAATGGAAAAGGGATGAACCAGAGCTGGAAGAAGCGGTGGGAGGGGGAGGGGGCAGAGACGGTGTTTTGCTGTTGTGTTCATCTGTCCCAAGGGATAGTCTTGACTGTTTTTCTGTCTTCCAGGGCATCAAGGACCTGATGGAAAGGTAAGCAGCTGTACACACACACATATACACAAAAGCTTCACCATAGATCCCCTTGCTTGTACCCTTCACCCTTCCCACACACAGTTCTCCAAGACACTCCCAGCTATATCCCTATCCTTATCCATTCCCTCAAACACATGTGCTCATCCTTTCTGTTACACGCTTGCCAGGACCCAAAGTTTTAGACCCCACATATATGCCATCCTACCCCACATCAAAATGTAACCAGACTGTTGCATATATACACACATGCATACTCTTTCTCTCTCTCTCTCTTTC
>NW_005843421.1:88864-111118 GCF_000455745.1 Alligator sinensis | reverse complement strand
ACAGAGCTAAACAGTGTCTCGCTGTCTCATGTGTGAGCATGAAGGTTGCCAACTCTTCAGGATTGCCCTGGAGTCTCCAGGAATTAGATATAAATCTTCAGGAAACTGCTGGATAAATGATAGGGCATTCATTAAAATAAATGATAAATGATATGGCATTCATTAAAATAAATATTAAATGCTGAATCCCATTTATACAGTAGTCCAGTGGGTTTTTAAAATGCAATAGTAATGTGCATTCGCCTTCCTGACTTAAAGTCGACACACCATGCTCTGTAACTGCTATAGTCAAGCATGCAGGCATGTTCACATTTTGTCGCGGGCATGTTGGTGTTCTGGAAACCTTTGGAATAGATTCAGAGTTGGCAACCCTAGTAAGCATGTGCGCATGCACACACACTACCACAACCCATCCCTTCCCCCTGCACTTCCTATTATCCTCACACACCTTCTCACTCCCACACACATTTCCCCCCATGCTATCGTCTTCCCTCAACATCTACATAACTTCACCTATATAACCCTTCCCATCCCACACAACCCCCACTCCCACCCTCCATGATACCCTTCTATACCCTGAGCTGGGCAACACAAATCTGCCTTTTCCTAGCCCTGGTTCTGGCCACGCACACACATTCATGGTCCTAGGCTGAAGGTTTAGTGATGGCTGTTGTTCATCAGATGTCTCTGCCCCATAGAATCCAGGAAGATCGTGGGAGCCAGGAGGAAGAGCAAGAGGAAGAGCAGGAGGAAGAGGAGTGGAGTTATGATGATGAAGAAGAGGAAGATGTGGAGTCAGAAGAGGAAGACAATGACAATGTAGAAGATGTTGTCCCTGTGGAGTCAACCTTCAAAGAATTCAAAGACAAGCTGGACTTTGATGCCTGGGAGAAAATGCTGAAGAGCATCCTGCCCTCAGGGGAGGAGGGGGAAGTAGAGTGAGGCCTCTCCCCAGAGCTGGCTGAATCTTCATGCTGGACATGCCAAGGCCAATTCAGTATAACCGCAGGGGCTTTCCCCTGCTGCCCCACCCCAGAGCTGGCTGCATCTCAGTGCTAGGCAAGCTCTCCCTGTGTGGCATTGGTGTGAGGCTCTTCCCTAAGCCTTCCCACCCCTACCTCTGGGTGTCACTTTCCAGATGTTTGCCTTTTCCCTGCCCACACCCCCATCTAGCATAAGAACTGAGGTTACTGTTGCGAAGAAGATGCTTGAGGCCAGGCTTGTCCAACAAACGACCCGTGGGCTGCCATGTGGCCCACCAAGGCATTTTCTGAGGCTCTGCCCGCCCGCCTGGCCCGAGGAGCCGATGCCCGCCTGGGTGGCCACAGCCGGTGCCACGGGCTTGGGGCAGGCGCAGGACGGAGCCTTCGTAGGAGAACTTTGTCTCCAGGTGGTGGAGGAGCGGCTCCACTCGTGGGCCCGGGACACGCTGGTTGCTGGCGGGGGGATGCACATCTGGGAGCGCCCGTGCTCCTGCCCCCACCTTCCCACCCCGACACAAGCCCGTGCCCTGCGCTACCAGAGTGGCCCCGCGTTGGGGGCCAAACAGCGGCTGCTGGCACTGCTGACCCGTGCTTGCCTCCTCGCCAGCCCCGCTGCTCTGCCCTGCCCTGCCCTGCCCCACAGCAAGTTGGTACTTGCTCCGCTGGCTGGCCTGGCGGGCCCCAGGCTAACCCGGGCCTGGCCCTGCGGCTTCTCCAACACCAGGTCAACCTGGTTGTAGCCAAGTGGCTTTTTCAGCACCATGTCAACCTGGGCATGGCACCAGGCCGGCTGGGCACCAGGTCTGTAAAAATACTGTCCAGTGTTTGGATTGTGGTTGCCTCTGTTTCTCTTTGTGCGGGATTGGGGGTTCAACTTGTTAGTACTTGTTAAAGATGTGTTACTAACAAATTATTAATTCAATAACAGTAAATCTTCTTGAAGATTATTGTAAAAAATGCCCATATTTTGTTGCTTCGATTAGTTTCCACTCTGGCTGATATCTTTTCCCCGTTTGATCTGTCGACTTGCATTATGCTTCTTTCATTCATTGAGAAGTGAGTCGAAGCGAATGTGTTTATTTTAGTCAAGTGTTTGGTATTATTTCATTCTTGCTTTTATATTGTTTTTATTTTGGATTTTAAACCACATTTCCAGACCCATTTCATTGTCACTTCCTGCAACTTCATTGGCGTCAAAGGTTATGTGACATCACTTCCTGATGTGATAGCTCGCCAGCCCACTGGGTGATAAAAAGTTTGTGATCCGGCCCCACATTCAAAAAGGCTGGACATCCCTGCTTGAGGCAGACCTGCACTGAGGGATGTCTGGGCAGTTCCCGGCTTTGGGAACTGGGCTTCAGAGGAGACGTGGGAGGTTCCAGCACAGTTACAACACACCCTGCCTGGGCCAGATCTCCAAAGTCCTGAATGTAGGATACCCCAGCAGTGGTCATGCTGGGAGGACAGAGGATACTGGTCTTCTGCCCCACAGTACACGCATCCCACCAGACCTCACTCGTCTGAGGACCCAGGAGTCCTGGCTCTCAGCTTCTCCTGCTGCTGTACCTTGATCTTCTACCACAGATTTAGGTGGAACCCAGAAATCCCAGCTTCCAGACCCCCACTTCTCTAACCCACCAGACCCTACTCCCCTCCCAGACAACCCGGGTGTCCTGGGTCCCAGGATTTTTATCCCTTGGGCCATTTGCCAGATCGAATCACAGGGAAGGAGCGGAGGAGCACAGTCAATTCTAGCAGCCCAGTGAAGTGAGAGTTAATGACAGCGGGAGCAGGGCTGCATGGAAGTGCTGAGTCAAGGGGAGGCGCAGCAGCTGCAGTAGAAGCTGCTAAGTCAGCACAAGCCCTGTGCTGCAGCCACCACCGCAGTGTGCATGGGGAAAGGAAGGAAAAAGCACCACCAGGACATAGGCCACTGCAGGTCCTGGCAACCCGGGAGAAGGACCATTGTAGCCTTGCAGCCACAGGACAGCTAAACACCACGGAGGGGAAACAACACAGGCCTCAGGAGACGAGTCCCAGCCCCATCACAACTGGACGTGGTGCTCTCAGGAGACAGGGTGTTCCAGCTCTGAGCTGGCAAGACACTGTATTGTGAGAAGACAGGACATCCTTGCCACGGGAGACAGGCTGTGGTACGCTGAGGAAACAGGACAGGACAGCCCAGCCTCAGGGAGCCCAGTCGTGGCCGTGGCTGTGGGGATAATGGCCTCCATTCGGGAGGTGTCCAGCTTTGCAGAGGACCTTCTGTGTCCCGTCTGCCTCTCCCTCTTCCGGGACCCACGCCTGCTGGAGTGTGGGCACAGCTTCTGTGCACCCTGCCTGGAGGCCTGTGTGCCTATGGGGCAGCGCCGTGGGCTGTGTCCGGCTTGCCGGCTGCCCTTCGCACCCCGCCGTGTAGCTGTCAACCGGGCCCTGCGTAGCCTGGCTGACAAAGCCCGGCTCCTGAAGCTGGATGAGGGCCCCCCCGCAGGTGCCGGAGCTGGCTGGTACTTCTGTGAGGAGCACGAAGAGCCCCTCAAGCTTTTCTGCAGCCAGGATGAGGCTCCCGTCTGTGTGATCTGCCGGGACTTGCCCCAGCACCGGGGCCATGACTTCCTACCTGTCAAGAATGCCGTGCAGGAGTACCAGGTGGGCACTCGGATGCCTGGGTCCTTGGGTTGAGAGACAAGGGGCGCGCCTACATGAGACGTTTACTGTGCATTAGCCTAATAACACTGCACAGTGGCATGGTGGTTAAAAACCACGCTAATAGCTTACTGCGCAGTGTTCTTAGGCTAATGTGTAGTAGGTGTCACAAAATTACCATGGGCTGGTGCTACTGAGCAGTGGAGGGGAGTGGGGTCCTGGAGGCTAAAGCAGAGGGGATGGGGAGCCAGGATGCCTGTGCTCTAGTCCCATCTCAGAGCAGTGTAGGGTAAGAGAGGAAAGTGTTGAGAACCAGGACTCCTGGGGTTCTCTCCCTGGCTCTAGGAGGTGACTGGGTTTTGGTGGGCTAAAGCAGGGGGTCCACTGGCCCCCAGAATGGCTTGGTTCTCTCCCCTACTGGTGCCTAGTTCCCCTCTGTCTAAGTGGGCATGTCTCCCAACAGGGGATGCCACCACTGGGTTGCCCCAGATGCTGGGTTCGGCCTCTGCCCAGCCCCCCACCCCCAGCACTGCCATACCCCGCACCTGGTGCCTATTGTCCTGACAAGGCCCCTGAAACGATGAGGGCTCTGTGTTAAATTAAAAATAGGATTTGGAAAGTTTTACTTGGCTTGGTCTGTTTAACTCTGCTCTCCCCAAACGCGTGTGTGTGTGTGTGTGTGTGCGCGCGTGTGTGTGTGCGCGCGTGCGCACACATGTGCAAATGTTTAACACTGATGCTGTGGTATGGAAACAGAGCTGGTCTGCACTTTGTGTGTCTCATATATCCTTAGTCACCAGCCCCACTGTTGCTATTTTTCCCTCCTCTCCTTCAGTGCTCCCTCCTCACTTCCTGCCCCAGTTCCAGTGCCTTCATATGTCCTCTTTCCCCCGTGCCCCAACAGTCCCCATGACCCAGCCCCCCACCTATCCTCCACCCCTTTCCCCTCCTGGTGCTATGGCTTCCCTGCCTGCCCATTACTCTAAATTTTTCTCTTGGGCCCTCTACCTTTCAGGACCCTGGTGTTCCCATCCCAGCTGGACAATGTTAAGAGCAGTGGGGTTGGGGGGGGGGGCATCAGGCACTGCTGTTCTGGGAAGGGCTGAGGGACTCTGTTTACTCCCCATATCTCAGACTTATATCCACTGCAGAAGGGTGGGCAGAGAGTTGTGTGCTGCCCCCTCACCCCCAGCTCCTTTCAGATTGTCTAAAACACACAGCAGAACACAATCCTTTAGAAGAGGGTAGTGCACCCCCCACCCCTTACACACCCCTTGGCATAATCTCAGCAGGGGCCAGCACACACACACGCACACACACACACGCGCGCACACACACACACACAACACGGCACAATTTCTAGTAGGGAGCAGTGCATACATACATACCCACCCACCCACACACAGCATCTCCCTTGGCACAGTCTCTAGCAGAGGGTAAGACATGCATGTCCACACATGCTGCATACAAGGTGTTGAGTGGGAATTGGGGAATGAGAGCCCCAGTCTGGGCTAATAATCAAAGCAGGGCAGGAGCCTCCCAAAACCACGCTGGGGCTGGGGCTGGGGCTGGGGCTGGGTCTGGACCCTCCTCCCTCCTTGTGGAGAAAGGCTGCCTCCCTCCCCATCCACCTCAGCCCTGCTGGTGACCCTGGGGTTTCTCTGCCACCCAGGACCAGCTCAAGGCCTCACTGGAGCCCCTGGAAGAAGGTCTCAAGAGACTCATCAGGAACCAGTGCCGCCAGCAAGAGAACATCCTAGAACTGAAGGTAGGAAGTGGCATGCTGGCAGCCAAGGATACTTGGGTTCTCTCCCCAGCCCTAGGAGGCAAGTGGGGTCTGGGGAGTTGGGGCTGGCAACCAGGACATCTGAGCTCTGGGAAGGGAGTGAGAGCTAGTGGGTTACAGTGTGAGTCAGAAGAAGGAAGGAGTGGAGAATCAGGACTCATGTGTTCCACCCTTGGCCCTAGGGCGGGCATAAGGCCGTTGTTCTGGTGCCTGCTGGCTCAAGGTTGACTTCTGACCACTCCACAGAGCTGTGCGGAGTCCCTGTCAGACCACGTATCAGGGGAGTTTGAGAAGATGCACCACCTGCTGACAGTGCGTGAGCTGGGGCTGAAGGAGGCCCTGGAGCAGCAGCGGCAGAAGAACCTGGCCCAAATGGAGGACAAGCTCCAGGAGTTCAACTGGAAAGTGGCTACTTGGACTGAGACCCTTTCGCAGGTGCGAGCAGGGCTGGAGCACAAGGACCATGTCAGCTTCCTCAAGGTGAGAGGGGCTGAGCTGGAACCAAGGGGCTGGGGCTGGCAGGGACCAGGAAGGTGCTGTGGGGAAAGTAGAGCATGGAGGTATCTCAGCCTCTCTCAAACACATTGGGCATGACTACACATTGCCATACAGAGATGTAACTGCGCCGTGTTTTAGTACTTGGTATGCGGAAGTACTAAAACAAGGCGCAGTAACTGTCCTTACTGGGGCAGATGGGCAGTGCATGCTTAGATTGACCGGCTATGTTGCCGTAGCAGTGCACTATAGCTGTGGAATATGCCACTACAGTGACGTAGATGGCAATGACTGTAGATGGACATGATCCCTACATTACCATAGGGCAATGTGTAGACACACCCAGTGGGGACATGGTGTAAGGGGAACTGTTGACATTGTTGCATTGGTGACCATCCCACCACCTTCTTCTCACTCCACCACCTTCTTCTCACCCCTTCTAGGATGCTAAAGAACTGATGGAGAGGTGAGCAGTCCAGGGGCTTTCTGTCCTCATTTTCCCCAGAGAGTTTTAGCCATGCAGGAGGGCTGGAGCCAGGGATCTGCTGAGCTTGGCCCTGGCCTCTGTGAGCCCAACTTAACTAGTAGGCTGTTATCCTCTCCTGGTATACTGAGCTATAGCATTTGAGATACATGAGTACATGATCTGAATGGGTAGATCATGGTCTTCCTGTGACTATACCACACACCCTCAGTGAGTGAGCTACAGGGAGAGTAACCTGATCACTGGTAGCTGTAGTAGTCTTTTATCCCCTGCTGTGTCAGTGTATGCCAGCAGATGCGCTGGACCTCATCAGCTAGCAGCAAGTGGTGGGATGTTAACCTAGTATGTTGGCCAATACCTTACACTACTGAGCTCTGTCACTTAGTACAAGGGAGTAACCCCATTGACTGGCAGTGGTAGGAGGCTGTTATCCTGACCCCGTCATTGGTTGGCAGGGGAATGCAGGCCATTATCTTAAGCCATTCTTTTCATGACACCATTGCCTGGCAGTGGGAGGTAGATCATTATCCTTACCTCCCCATTGGCTGTCAGCAGAAGGCAGGCCATTACCTGCCATAGGCCACTCACACCAGCTCCCAAGATAGGTGATGCCCTGGTGGTCTCTGTAGGGTCCGTCAGGGGCAGGGACCCCAGGGGAAAGAGGCAGAGAAGACGGAACAAGTCGAGGTAGAAGAGGAGGTGAGAACCAGCGATGAGGACATGGATGAGAGTGAGAAAGAGCAGGAAGGAGAAGAAGAGGAGGAGGAAGAAGAGGAAGCTGAAGAGGAGGAAGAGGAAGAAGAGGAAGAGGAGGTTGTGGAACAGGAGGCCAAAGAGGAGGAGGACGATGAGGTGGTGCCTGTGGACTTGAACATTGGAGAGTTTAAAGGTCCCCTGCAGTTCTATGCCTGGAAGGAGCTGCTGGCCACTGTCCACCCAGGTGAGAGGACCTGGTCCTGCCTCTATGCTTCAGGAAGTGGGGCTGGGAGGTCCAGCAGAGGGATGTCCTTCTCAGCAGGCAAGGCTGGATGAAAATCCCAGAGCAATTTTAGGTGCTAGGAGGCACTGCGGGGTGCGGGCGGGGGGAAGCACAGCAGAGGTCCATTTCCATTGGCAGGCAACACCCAAGGGCAACTCTCTGCGGCACCGTGCTGTGCAGAGCACAATGGACAGAAGGTCATCAGGGGCTTATTCCTGGGCTATATGAAACATGACATAGCCACCAATTAAGTCTGTCCCTCCATTCCCCCAGCTCCAGCCTGCATCATCCTGGACTGCCGCTCAGCGCATCCCAGCCTGGTCCTGATCGAGGAGGCCACCGGCGTCAAGTTCAGCCCCGGGCGGCGGTTCTGGCGCCGAAAGCCCGAGCGCTTCACTGCCAGCCCCTGTGTGGTGGGCCAGGAGGGCTTCACCAGTGGGCGGCTGTACTGGGAGGTGCGGGTGGGTGATAGCATTGACTGGGTGGTGGGGGTGGCTCGGCGGTCAGTGAAGCGCAAGAGGCGCCTGAGCTTCCGCCCACGGGAAGGTGTGTGGGCCGTGGAGCGGAGGGGTGAGCAGTACTGGGCCCTGACAGAGCCCCAGACTCTGCTCTGTGTGGGTGGGAGGCTGGAAAAGGTGGGGGTCTACCTGGACTTCGAGGGAGGGCAGCTGTCCTTCTACAACAGCACCTGCCTGAGCCACCTGCATACCTTCCAGGAGGCTTTCCACGAGGAGCTGCTTCCCTTCCTCAGCACCCACTCCAGCAAGCCCCTCTCCATGTGGGACCTGGAGCTCTGAGCCACTGCTCAGTCCTGAGCCAAGGCCAGACTGAGGCTCCCTGAAGAGGAAAGGCTCCATCCCCATCCCTTGAGCCAGGCAAGGCTCCTACCCTGGGGCCATATTGGAGCCAGTGCCCTGTAGAGGGGAGAGATCCTATTTCTTGGGGAAATGAGTCCCTCAGGCCCCAGGCTGTTGAAAAACTGTTGTCCTCCATCCATGAACATCCACTATTCCCATTCCCAGCCTTTTCACTCCAAGGACTGGATCCAAAAAAGGGATGAGGCAGCCTTAAGGTTCAGGGTAAATCAGTTGAACTAGGTACCCCCTGTGTGGCATCCCTTTCTCCCTATACTTGATGCACCAGGAGACTGGGACTGGGATCGACCCCACTCAAACCACAGGCCAGATGTGGCCAAACTCAGTAGGCCACAGAATTAATTGGTCCCCTCCCCGCCTCACTCCCATTGGGATTTCTCATTCTGGCCCCAGGGACATCGCATGCTAGACTGTTTCAGCCTCAGTGGTCTGATGTTTGGGTCACTCTCCTGGGTGGTGGAAGCAGTGGGTCTCAGCCCTCTCAGGCTGAGGAAGGGCACTTGAACCCAGGTCTGCCTGCTTTCTGGGTGAGTGCCTGACTCCCCAACTGAGGTAATTGTACCCACTGGGGTGGCTGGGTGTCAAACTCCTAGCAAGAAGGAAAAACACAGGAAAGGGAAATATCTGTGGATGGGGAGAACATCTTGGCAGGCTCCCTGAGGTAGCTGGTGAGCTATCAGCATTGTTGAGGGGTGACAGGAGGCCACGTGGAGTCTTGGGATTCACAGCAGCATAAAAGTGGGTACACAGAGATCTCCACCCCCAAAACATTAGAGGATCCCTGCAGCAGGATTCTACATGGCAGGAATGAAGACACCTTGGCAAATATATGTGTTTGTCTTTTTGCTGGGGTCTACCACAGTGGGAACCCAATTTAGGCAGAGGGAGTGCTTAATTTGGGGAAGCCCATGATGGTTTGGGTGCTGAGCTGCTCAGGCTGGGGTCATTCTGGACAGCTGAGTAGCTAGGACCGTCCTGTCACTCAGCTGGACTTAGGTGTCATCCATCCTCCATGCACACCCTTTGTCCTCAGCCCTCCTCTCCTCACTGTGGGGATACCACTCCTTCCATCCTAAGCCATGGATGAACGGCTGGGTACTGCTGCTGACTTGCCTGAGTCCAGGCCCCCTGACAGGCAGCCTCTTGCAAGGCAGCCTCACAGCCTACCCCACCCTCAGTCCTTCTTTCAACCTGAGGTTCAGCTTGGTGCTATCATTACTGGTGGCTTTGGAGGCAGCCCTGCCTTGAAGCCAGCCCAAACAGGATCTCACTGCCTCAAGGTTTCTCCACCCTGACAGCTGCTGAATGGGACTCACAGATTTTTGAAGTCACCCCCAGGTTTTGATGCTGTGACCCAGAGACAAAGGAAATGTCTTCACATTTATCATCGTCATTGTTGCTATTGGGAACCATCATCATCATCATAGGTTCATGGAGGACATACAGAAATTATAGAGTGGTGTGTGGAGTTATGCTTGCTGTCCCCAGGTTGCAGAGCAGACAAAAGGGTATTTGTTTTTTCTCATGCTTCTGGTCTTCGCTTCTTAGCACATGAAACCAGGAAGAATTGTTTTCTTTCCTGATGTTACAAATATTGGTGTGTGTGTGAAGGAGTGGGAGGTAGGTGTGGGTCCTCTTCCTCAGAAGGATCGGCTGTTGACTGCAGTCAGTGCTGGGGATTTTGACTGGAGTTTGCCAGTGCTCCTCCTGGGACTAAAACCCAGAGGTTCCTGATTAGAGGGTCTTGCCTCTATGCTCAGGGTCAGACCAATCTTCACATTTGGGATCAGGAAGGAATTTTACCCCAGGGTCAGATTGGTACGGACTGTGGGGGTTTTGCCTTCTTCTGTAGCAGGCAGCCTGGCCATCCTCCTTGGATCTCTTGAGTGCATGTTAGCAACCTTAGGCAGACAAGGTTTTTTGAGTAAATCCAGTATCTTATTAGACCAACTCAAATAGTTGAAACAATTCTTCTTAGCAAGCTATTGGGCACAAACACCCCTTTTCAGGCTGAGGAAACATCTACAGATGGTCTGTGCTCTTCCTGGATGCAGGAGCACATGGATCTATATTTAGTCCATGATTTTTTGTATCCAGTAGATTTATGAAGTGAAGCTTGTAGGCTTGTCTATGAAAAGTGTTTTGTAAATTCCCTTTGAACTGAGAGATTGGAAAAAGAATGGTTGTCTTGTGAGAAGTGGGAACCCAGAATTAATTGGATATTTTTGTCTTTGATAGATTTGTGGTGTGTGTTCATTCTGGTACGTATCCAGGTTGTAGCCATATTGGTCTAGAGGAAAAATCAATCAGGACTCATAGTAGAGATGATATCTTTTATTAGACAAACAAGATTTTTGCAAAAAAAAAATTCTTTAATTGCAAGCTTTCAGGCACAAACCACCTTCATCAGGCATTGGAGAAAAGATTGTAAAAGTTCTCCTGGGTAGAAATGAAAGTTCATGTTTCATGGGATTTCACAGAGGAGTCAATAGATGTAGAACTCCTCTGGGCAGCAAGTTCATAGCTGGTATGGAGCCTCTCACCTCCTGTCTTGATTGCCTTCATTCTGGTACGCAGTTGTTTGGTTTCTCTAACATATTTTCCATCAGGGCATTTAGTGACAACCCTGTTAGCAACCTTTGCAGTGGTGGTTCAGTGACTGCCATTGTTCCTCTGCTTTACCTGTGGCAGGTTAAAGTGCTCTTGGTGTCTGGGCAATATGCCTTGTAGTTGTGTGACAAGGTTAATTATATAGTTTTAGGAACAGGTTAGACACGAACTTGTATGGGATGGTTGGGATGGCAATGATCCTCACTTGAGCAGGAGGGTTGGACCAGATGTGACCTCCGAAGGCCCGTTCTAGCCTGACTTTTTTATGATTCTATGATCTTTCTGAAGCAATAGTACCTGTCTGAGCCTCCATTTTTTCTCTGTAGGGCCCCTCCTTGTGATCACTCTGTTTCTGTAGAATGATGGATCTTCACTATGACTTTTGCTGATGGCAATAAATTTGGTCTCAAGAGCCGTTGATCCCATTGCCTCTGTGGGGCTCCCATCTCTTAGGGGAGCAGGTGTGTGTGTGGGGAAATATTGAGGTTACATCTTTCAGGGTTACTCACCAGAATGGATCAGGGTCCCAGCTACGGACATGAGTTTACTTACCAAGAGTAAGTCTGGAAGAGCAACGTTGAGTTTCTAGAAGGCCCCACCTTCTGTGAGTGTAAACAAAAGGGTTAGCCTAGGCTTAAACTAGTTACATGCTGGCCTGAATCCAGAAGAGGTCTGCCAGAGACCATAGCCCTGTTCACTACATACAGCAGCAGCAGTGTGAGGTTATCTTGAAGGGTTTGGATTTACCCACCCTTCACATACCTGGGTGAACATCTGGAGTGACTCCACTAAAGTATTAGGAGCCATTCCCCACTTACATCCTACGCTGGGCTTCTCAACCATGTCAATGTAGTCTAGCTACAGGACTGCCTATAGACTTCCTGAAGCAACTGCCATAGGCTGTGGGAAGGTTATTCCAGATTTACCCCTTAGGTCAGTGTTGATCCTCTTGGCCTCTTTCCTGTGTAACTGAGCATGGTTAAGCAGGTTACTCTGTTCCCAAGAAGTCTTACACACCGTCCTGAGTGTAAGTGGCTGTGATCTGGGGGATTGCCCAGCCCCCAGGAGACTTGGTCCCTTTCTCAAGAAGGGATAGGAACACTCACCAAGCCTGGCTCATGATGAAGCCAAGATCAGAGGGAGGGGGAGGATCATCTTACCTTAGTCTCATGCCAGCACCACTTCTGAGGAAACAGGTCTCTCAAAACAAGCTTGGAGCAGTGCTTTGAAAAAAATGCAGAGTAGGGGAACTGGGTTGGTCTCTTTTCCTGAGCACAGTTAAAGGTCTTTTTTTCAGACCTGCAAGGCGGCATCTCCATACTTAATAGGGTTACCATATTTGCAGTTTCAAAAAAGAAGACACGTGGGGGGGGAGAGGGTATATGAGTCGAGGGGAGGGGGTAGTGATATGCCTATGCCTTGCCCCTGCCCCTCACTTGCAAGCCACAACCCCGCTCCCCAGACCATGCTGGTGCCCCTCACTCCCAACCCTCAGCCCCCCTGTCCCTGCTGATACCCCTCATTCACAGCCCACTGCCCCCCAGCCCTGCTGCTGCCACGTACTCCTGACCTGCAGCCCCCTACCCCCCCGCAAGCCCTCCCAGGGCCACTCACTCCTGACCCACAGCCCCCAGACTCCCCCAGCCCCGATGCCCATGCAGCTCTCTGCTGCCCCCCAAAAATGCCCCTGCACCCTTCCCTTGCTGCTGCATCCCCAGCAGGCATCCAGGCGCTACACACACACACACACACACACACACACACTTACCTGCCTGCAGCTGCTGGGGCATACACAGAGCACGTGATGGCCCTTCTCCAATCACCTTCCCCTGCAGCCCCCAGCCCCAAGCAGCTCCTTGCTTAGGTAATCCAGGATAACAGAGGCAGAGCAAAATCCTGGACATTTGCTGACACTTCAGGTGGGAGGAATCTGCAGGCTTGCAGGGACTACAGCCAGCTGCAGGCAGTCAAACCTAATTACATGTCTCCTAGAGGACTGGGACAGCAAAGCTAGATAATTGACTGGCCACAGGAAGTTATAGGCTCCTATGGAAGGTAGCTAGAGGAGACTGAAATCAAAAGAAAGACTGGGAGGCTGAAGATAGCAGCACCAGCCAGGGCTCTCTCCAGGCCTAAAAGGCTACAGGGTTGGGTTAACCCTTTATACAATATGGTAAGGCATGTTACTAAGGAATAATTGGTGTTTAAGGGGACCACAGAGGGGCTGGGGGGCCCCAAGAGATAAAGACTGTATAGTTTAAAGATTGGAAGAAACTTGAGAGATGTAGAGTGAACCCTAGACATGCTACAATTCCCCCATCTCCCCCTCCCAGGAAGAATCAACACAGCAAAATGGACTAAAATGTGTTTGAGTTGTTAGATCCCCCAAATAATTCAGCAATGGGATGATATTATTCATCAGGGTTGTGTATGTGTCTGGGGGGGGGGGGGTGGAGAGGGGTAGGGGTCTAACAGGGACTCTATCCTCCACTCTGGGAAGTGAATGGGATGTAGTGTGTTAGAATAGGGGGGACGGGGAGCCAGAGCTCCTGGGTTCTTTGTGGGTAGAGCGTGGTTGAGGGGATTGGAGCAGGTGGTGGGGCTGGAAGCCAGGATTCCCGAGTTCGTTTTCCCTCTTGGAGAGGGGAGCAGGGTCACTGGGAACAGGGTCGCTGTGAGCCAGAACTCCTGGGTTCTCTCCCAGCTCACCTGAGGCAGTGGGGGCTTCTGGGCTAGAGCAAAATGGGACTTAACATGGCTCATCTATTTCTCAACACCCTGGGAGAACCCCACAGGGCTCACAGCTGCCTCCCAGGCAGGTTGGACTGCCTCAAGCTGCAGCAGGGAGGGCTCCTATGACCCCGCATGAGAGCTACTCTAAACAGCTGGCTTGTCTCCGGTCTCCACAGGTGTGTGCCTGATGGAGCCATGGGTGCGGCTGCTTGGCATGGAGAGATGCCATCTGGCTCAGGGCCCAGGCTTGGAGTGGGTGAGGGGTGGGGCTTCCTGGGAAGTGGGTTCTGCCCTAAGAGCTGGGTGCTCTGGGACAATGGCCAGACCCCAGCAGGGTATACAAGGCTTAATCAGGTCAGCTAGGGAACAGACATCTTTGGAGCTTTACAAGGTATGTTGCTACTTGCCAGGGCTGTGGGGCTGCAGGGAGGGAGACTCCTAAGAAAATGACTGGGCTCCATGGTGCATGAGTTTTTTAGAAGGGTAGTGTGGTCTGGGGAATTAGAGAAGGTGGGGGCTGGGATCCAGGATGTCTGGGGGGTTTTCAGAAGGGGTATGGGATCTTGTGGCATGGGCTCCAGCCAGGACTCCTGGGTTCTCTCCTTGCTCTGAAAGAGGAATGGGTTCTGGTGGGTTTAGAGTGGGTGGAGAAGGGGGCTGGGAACCAGGACACCAGGCTTGTCTGGGAGGGGTATGGATTCTGGTGCATCCATACTTAGGTCCATCAAAGCTTTGGGAGGGGGGAGTGGAGTCTGGTGGTTGGTGCATGGGGCATGAGGGAGGCTGCAGTTGGCATTTCAGTCACTTATCTGGCCTCAGTCCTCCCCACCACCCGGGGGAGAGGGGCATAGGCATGTTGCCCCCTGCATTTGCCCCTTAGCCCAGGACCAGGCACAGCTTTCTCTGACCCATGTCTATAAAGAAGTCTAAGGTTTTGGGTGGACTGGGGGAGGAAGAAGGAGGGGAGGAGAGAATCCATGCTCCTCAGCTTCATCCTTTCCGGTATGGATCAGGGCATAGAGAGCTCAGATGCAGGCACTGTCTGGCTGTCCATACGTTCTTCATTCTTTTTCTCCTTAATGTTACCTGTCTGTCTGTCTTCCTCTGTAGCTGTCCAACCATCTGGCCTTCTGCCTCTTCCAAAGCAGGTCAGGGTCTTTGTAGCAGGTGGCAGTGTCACACGCTAAGTCTCTTCCCTCTGCTACGGGTGGTGGGGCCGTGAGGTTGGAGTTGCTTTCTCTTGGAGGTGGCAGGCAGCTGTGAGGATGTCTCAGGTGGACACAGAGCTGGAGAAAGGCTTGCTGGCCATCTTATGCACCTTCCACAAGTATGCCCAGGGCAAGATGGGTGACCTGCACCAGGCAGCTTTCCAGAGCCTGCTCCGCAGTGAGCTGTGCCACCTGCTCACGGTAAGGCCCTGCTCCCCACACCAGCAACCTGCACCCCCCCACCCCATCCCAGTCCCAGTCCTACTGATGCCCCGCAATTTTGACCTGCCAGTTCGTCCCACTCTCAACCTGCACTTCCCCTGTCTCCCACTCCACAGCTCTGCCAATTCCTATCATTGCTGAAAGGCATCACACTATTGATCTGTTCCTTGGTTGCTCTAGTCTGTAGCCTACACACACGTACTCGGACACACTTTCCCCTAGGTCTCATGCTCACTGGCAGGGGGTAATGCTTCCTGCCCCTTTTGTGCCCCAAGGCCACAGAATCTGGCAGTGTGACGGTTCCCCCCATGAATGGCTGCGTCCTTATTGCTTTATAGGACACGGAGCAGCAGGAGACAGTGAGGATGGTGTTCATCAATTATGATGCTGACAGGAACCAGAACATCTCATTTGATGAATATGTGAATCTGATTGCATACATCCTTCGGAAGCTCTGTGTCAAGCATGGAAACTGAGGCATGCTCCCAGCTGGGAGCTGCCACCTTCACCTTCTAAGGCCAAAGGAAGTTTGTCTGCCTTTCGCTCCTTCCCAGTCCATCCCCAACTCTCTGTAACCTTCCCACTTGCTAGCCCTACCCCTCTCCATGCCCTGTACAGAGATTGGCTATATCTAAGCAGCAGCCAATAAACAGAGAACATGTTTTTATAATCCTGTGTCCTGTCTAAGTCAGTCTTTTTTTTGCTTTGGAAACCTATTAGTCCATCCATCAGTTACCCATCCTCAGATATACCTCTTGTGCTTTGTTTTACTCACAAATATACTGTTCTATCCAGTCATCCCATCCTAAGGGATACCTTGTATTCCATCCACCTTCCCTTGCTCCCGATGATTCCCAGTTCATCTATCCATCTACCTTCCCTTCCATCCATCCACCCAACTATCCTTCAGTCCACATATATATTTTCCCATCCATCTGCATGTATCAGTCCACCCACCCACATATATTTCATTCCATCCATGTATCTAAGCATGCATCCTATATTCCAAGAGTTTCAAACTCATGTGGTCCTGTGGCATCCTTTTTCTGCACGCTGGATCTAGCACATGTAGCACCCGCTCTGGTCAGACCAGGATGTGAGCCACCTGCAGCACCCCCTACAGCTGGTTCGGGGTGGGTATGTGAGCCACCTGCAGCGCCCCCTACACCTGATTTGGGGTGGGTGTTGCATGTAGTGCGGGTGCCAGCTTGGACACTGTGTATGGTGCAGTCTTGGACTGGCCAGAGGCAGCACTGGCTCCAACATGTGGGTTCCTGCCTTGGCACAAGGCAGTGCCCTCTCCAGATGGTCTAGGACTTATGCTGGGTACAATGGTGCTGTGTATGATGAGCCTCCTGGGTCCTGCATGAAAGGCCAGTCCGGGGCATATTGCATGTAAATGGTCCCATCCATTCATCCATCTTCCCACCCTCCTTCCCTTTAGATATCTTCCCATCCATTCCTCCACACGTGCCCCGACATTCATTCTTTCTCATGCTTACTCCTTCCAAATTCTTTACATCTATTTGTCTGTCCTCTTTCACCCCTTTAGAAACACTTTACTTCTGTTCTTTCCCCCTCAGGAGCTCTATCTCTAGTTAAAGGGTGTATTTAATGGGAAAAAAGTAATAGTAATTGACCAAAACCAAAAAAAAAAAAGACAGTTACCAATTTTAAAAGCTAATTGGCTTAGAAACATAGGAGTCAATCTATTTACAAGACACGGAGGGGAACATGGGAGTGAGGGAGGGGGAATCTCTCGATGGGGTTACAAGAGGTCTCCACAAGTGGCAGGGGAAAGTGGGGGAGGGTTTCCATCCTACAACAGAGGAACTCTGTGCACATGGGTCAGCCCCTCATGGGTCTCAGTGGAAGAGAGGACTTTGATGAGCCAGTCCCACAGCAGCAGGATCACAGACATGACCAGCAGGCCAGGCAGGAGGAGGAGGAAGCGGTAATGGAAGAGGTGCCCTGGAGGAAACAAAAAGAAAAGATGTCTGTGGTGAGTGGAGTGACCTGAGGGTAGACTAAAACATGCTTACACATGTGTATATGTATGTTTGCACATATGTGAGTGTATGCGTGCACAGGCAGGAGTGTGGCCCTCTGTTAGGGTTTTGCTTCTACAGGCACCATAGCATCAACATCCATATTTGCTGTCCATGCCTGCCCTTCCAGAACCTACCCCCTCACTCCACCTCTATGGATGTATTTGATTTCCCAGAGGTGCCTTCCAGTAGATCCAAAGCATTGGATGCCAGGGGGAGGAGGCATATGAGTGGCCACACAGGGATTTTGGTGCAAAAATCAGCAGATGGCTCCTCACTGCCCATGTGAAGCAGCAGCAGAGCCAGAAGAAGAACCTAGGTGTCCTGAGCCACTGCCCCCAAGCATCACACCATGCATCCTGGAGGGAAAGGCCTTCTGACTTGCCCCACCCCTCGAGCCTGCTAGCACCCCCCTTCAGGCAGACTCACCCACAGGCGTCAGGATTACACGTGCTAGGCAGGTCTTATTGTGGCCCAGGAGGACCTGGTACTCCCCCTCCATTTCTGCTGTCATATCCTGGATGACGAGGCCCAGTGGATGGAGAACAATATGTCCCTGAAAGGCTGAATCAAGATAGTAGGCCTGCCCCAGAGCCAGCACCAGGACCCAGGCACATTGGACATGCCTAGGGTCCAGCTTGCATAGTGCTGTGCTTGCCCAAGGCAGGTGGAGAGGGATGGTGGCTTGGACCCCTGGTGCCACGAAGCGGTGGATGATGGGACACGTGCCAGGATCTGGGAACAGACAGGGGGTGAGATACACACCAGCTCCTCCCCCTTGGGCTGCAGTAAGGGTAGGTGTCAGGCTTTGAGCACCCTTGCTGGTCCAGCCCAGTACATACCCGTCTTCCCAGGTGCATTCTCAGTTCACTCCCAGTAGATAACCCATTTTTTTCAGTATCTTCCTAATACAGTCCCTCTTCCTCCAGCACATACCTAATCCACTTTGTGTACAAACCCCATTGTTTCCTGGTATATCCCCAGTATGTACAACTCTTCTTCAGTGTCCAGTACACTTCTTATTTTTTCCAGAATATTTCTGATACAACCCCAGTATGTACCCATCTCCCCCAGTTTATTCCCAATATACTCCCAAGACACAGCTTAGTTTCCCCTGTATATCTCCCTGTATATACCCAATACATACCTGTCTTCCACTGGTATGTTACCAGTTTGCTCACAGTAGGTTCTCAAATCTTACCAGTACTGTCCCTACATATCCCCTGTACACATCCCTCTTTTCTAGTATATGCCTAGGACAATACCCCAGTTTTCCAAGAACATTCCCAGTATACCTTCCGTACACTTCTGCTTTGTTCCCAATATATAACCAGTACATAGCCCAATTTACCTAATATGCCTGAAGCTCTCCCATCTATACCTCTCTACCCTCAGGTACGTCCAGTTACATTCTCAATTTCTACCCCAGTATATTCCCGATCCTTTCCTACTCCTCTAGGATGCCTTCCATTACAGCACATCACACTCATAAACTCTCTCCCTCTCCTCACCTGCTATGTTCCCAACCTGGGGCAGTGGCTTAGCCTCCATGCCCTCTCCTGGGAAAAGACCCCCGAAAAGGAAGAGCACAGCCCTGTACCCCACCCCTGGGGATACCAAGTGCAGCTCAGCACCCCACATCCCTCCAGCTCTGCCACGGCAGCCTCTGCTCTGCCATTCCATAGTGATGTCACAGTGCCCCATGCTCCACATGTTCTAGGGAGGTGGACAGATGTGGGAGCGGAACACAACAGCTGGACACAACAGCTGCCCCCTAGCAGCAGCAACTGCAGTTGCCTGTCTTGATGCTATGTGGTGGGCTAAGGCATCACATCTGGGGACCAGATGTGCCCAGGGACACAATTATGGAATGAGGTGAGCACTGGCTGGCCCAGGGCATGGGGAAAGGAAAGGGGCCTTTCCTTTCCTGTGGGGCAGTGGCCCTACATCTTTGTGGCTCACTGCAGGAAAGAGGCACATGCTCCCTTCCTTGCTGTCCCTTTGTGCCTGCAGTTCACACAAAGCCATGCCACAGCCAAGGCACTCTCAACCCCTTCCCCGTTCATCCCTTAGGGGACAGGAATGGGTTTCCTTCATCCCTGTACCAGGTTCCTTGTAAACCCAAAAGCCTTATGCCAGTGGCCTGACCAGAGGTTACAGCCCATGCAATTTTTCTTTAACCCCGGGCATATCACAGAAGAGAAGCGTGGGGCAGAAGAGAGACAGACACTCAGGGGAAATGCTGGCTCCAGCTATCCTTCCCTGCCCTCCCATCCCATGACAGAGGTCACAACAGGCCTTTGCTGAGTGCAGTGGCTGAGGCAGCACATTGGTGAGTCTGTGCCTAGGCAGGATGCCGTCCTCTGCTGTGATGCGTGTGGTGCTGCTGCTCTGGGCGTGCTTGGGTGAGTCTGGGAAGGCCAGGGCTCCCCACTGCGGGGCAAGGACAAGGGGTGGGAACTGTACAGAGAAAGATTGAAAAGAAGTTGGTTAGAAATGTGAGGGGAGAGGGGTGAAATCCAAAGAAAGCCAAACTTTAGGGTGAACAATACACAAGCCCTTTTTCCGTGCTGTTCAGCTATGCTGTGTCTGTCTCTCTCCCAGAGACATGAGGAAAGGGACTGCGGTACCGTAAAGCTGGTCTATGTCCCTCCCAGCTATACAGGTTTTTTTCCCCCCAATAAAAGGTGTCATCCACAAAAACCCTTGCCTTTGGCATTTCCCCCTACATTTTTCTTCCCCTCCTATGTGGAAAAATGGGGGAATTTTCCAGAAATGCTCTCCCTTCTAGGATTTTGCTTCCCCCCAACCCCCCAAAGGAAGTTGGATCATTTAAAATTACTAATTAATATTTGGTAACTGCTAGCAGTGTGTTATTCTCAGTTGTTTATGACTAATGTGAACCATTAAGTCTAACCATCCTTCCTCACTCATAGTTAAGCATTTGGGGTAGGTAAAAAAGGTGTCTATGGATCTTGCGGTTTCAACCCCTGGGGAAAAAATATTCCTTTAAAGTGTGGTCTTAGTGGAAGATATTCCTTTGATGCCCCCCACCTCCCACAAGCAAACCCATCCATAGTTTCTCCTTCTTAGGGATTGTGCCTGGGCTAGGCGATATGAGGCGGGGGGAAGGTGCATGTGTGAGTGCGTGATACTGTGTGTGATATGGTGGAAGGGTATAGTGAAAGGGGATTCACTGTTGTGGGGTGTGTGGTGTATGTTGCCACAGTGCCTGGTTGTGGGGGATAGAGTCACAGACCAGAGCAGGGTGTGTGTGTAGCACCATACCTGAAACGGTATGGGGGGGACACTCAGTGTGTGTGTGTAACTGTGCATGTGAAGGTAGAGTGTAGAGGGGCTATTTGTGTGTGTGTATGTGTGTGTTGGGGCAGTGTGGGTGTAGCAAACTGTGGGGGCATTGTGTGGAATGTTGTGGGGTGTGTGTATGTGTGTGTGATGGGGTGTTGTTGGAAAAGTGTTGGGTGCTGTGTGTGTGGTGGGGCCCCTCTGCTGGGGATTACAATGTGGGAAGTAGAAGGGGCGATCACACTGAAGGGGACGGTGTATATTTGTCATGGGAACATGCACACGTGACATGTAGTGGAGATAGGAGTGTCATAATGTGGGGAGCGGGGGTCTGTGGTGGTGACGGGGTGGGGGGTACATGGGAGAAGAATGGGGTCATGGTGTAGACTCAGTGCCTGTGGCCATATGTCAGGGCACCATGTGGGGTGCAGAGGGTGAGGTGAGGTGTGGGCTGCACAGCCTGTGTGGCAGGGTGTTGGGGGGCATGATGGGGTAGGAGGGCTCTGTGTGGGGCAGGGTGCGATGGGAGGGGAACAGGTAGGGTGGAGGGTGGGAGGCCTGTTTTGGAGTTGGGCAGGGTGCATAGATGATGTGGGGTCTGGGTGATAGCCAGTGGGACCACCTTTCATCCCTGCCCCCATGCCCTTCTTCCCCCTCATGCAGGGCCCTGCTGCCCTCTCTCCGTGACGGTGCCAGCCAGCACACTGCAGGTCCCTCCGGGGGGCACGGCCCTGCTGCCCGCCTTCCTGAATGTGTCGGAAACCCTGCCCAAGTTCTTCCAGGTACGCTGGCGCTTCCTGCCCACAGGACGGCTGGTTCTGCTGCTCGTAGCCCACCATTGCCACGGAGCGGGCCCCTGGCAGGAAGCCTGCACACACGGCGTGGAGCTGGGCCAGGGCTACGAGTCCCGGGCAGGCCTGGTGGTGGGAAACTTGTCTCTACTGCTGTGGGGCGTGCAGGCCCCGGATGCTGGAAACTACTGTGTGACCGTGCTGGGCCACAACACAGACTCCTCAGCCACAGTCAGCTTGAGAGTGGAGGAAGGTAATTTTTGGGCTGTGTTGGGTTAATCCAGTGACTCGCAAGCAGGGTGCTGCAGCACCTTGGGGCACTGAAAGATCCTTTTAAGCACTGTTAGGTGTGCAAGCACCTACACATGCTGCACAAGATACACTCAGAGATTTCAGAGAGGAATCCACATTCTCACCTGTTTTGTTTTTTTATTTGTAGTTCTTTGTAACAGAAGAATTGCTCTATTATTTTTCCATAGTCAAAAATGAGTGAATCCTAACAGCTGGCCTTTTCCAGCAGGGCCCTTGAGTCTAACCAGATTGAGAACCACTGAGCTAATCAAACTCCTTTTAGCCCTAAAAAAAGCAATGTTTAAAAGCAAAATTAGCCCTTTTGAAGCAAGACAGTGAAAAGGTTTTTCTTCACAACCCAGTCAGGGCATCTCAATGTTTCTGGATGGGAGGTCTGCCTTAGGGAATGGGTGAGATGAAATGCTCCAATGCTTAATGCATTTTTGCCCCCTCCTCTCCCATTCATTACCCCTGTTTTGTGTGTGTCTGAAAGTTCACCACGGAGTTTGATCCAGACCCATCCCCTGAAATTCCCTACTCTGCGAGCAGAAGGCTCTCTCCTGGGCCCTGCTGTCTGTACCATAAGCAACTGCCCGAGCCCCTTCTTCCCCCCCACCCCCAACACGTATCCTGAGAGCACCCCTGTCCCAGCCCCTACAGATGTGCAGAGCAGGGGGAGGGGGGAATGCTTTGATTTCTCTTTCCTTATCAGAGCTTTTGCTCAATACCCTCCATCTGCCCAGCCCTTCCAGAGACTTCCCCTCATCCCCATCCACTTCCAGAGACCACCACTGCCC
>NW_005843421.1:86336-88854 GCF_000455745.1 Alligator sinensis | reverse complement strand
AGATCCCTGCTGGCAGCACCAAGCCTGAGCAAGGGACTCCTGTCAACAGCACTGTGGAGGAAGGTGAGTGAGGACAGCCTATAGGTTAAACAAGGATTTGTATGGGATGGTTTGGGCAGGAATGATCCTGCCTCAGGCAGGGGCCTGGGCTAGATGTGATCTCTGGAAGTCCCTTCCAGCCTAACTTCTCTATGATTTCATGATTCAATGAGCCATGGGTTGGGGGAGAAGCTTGGCCCTGTGATGGGAGGACACGGCTCTGAGTTCTGGCTCTGCCACTGACTTCCCTTGGGAGCTGAGGTCCTGTCACTTTCTCTACAGCACTGATTCCCAGCCAGGGTGCTGTGGCAGCCTGGGATGCCTTGAGGTTGTTTCAGGGGATGCCACACAATATTACCACTGGCAGGTGTGCAAACACGATTCACAAGATGAACCCAACAATTACAAATAGGAATCCATAGCGTAAAAAAAAAAATACTCTGCCCTTTTGTGGTCTTTTTGAGTTCTTTGCAATGGAATAAATGCTATATTATTTTTCCATAGTTAAAAAAAGGAGTGAAAACTAAAAGCTGGCATTTTCTTGAGTCTAAAGAAGGGTGCCTTGAGTCTAAAAAGTTTCAGAATCACTGCACTAGAGGGACTTGGAGAAGCGTGAGGCCCTGTGGGATTGTGATCCTGGCTGCTGGGGACAGAGGGGTGGGCACATGTATGGTGAGATCACCCTTGTATGGGTCCTTCCCCCACAAAGTCACAGGGGAAAATCCTTCCTCCTCCTTTCTCTGCAGAGCTGGTGCTAGAGGTGCGGCCTGTCTTCAAGGTGGGGAAAGTGGAGGATGATGGAAGGGGACCTGTGCTGGCCAATGCTGTCCACCTGGCCCTAAGCGGCATGGTGCTATGCTTTCTGGGGTTGATCGTGGGTGAGGTAAGTGGGTGGCCCCCTCCCCAGTAGAGAGGCCTGGGTGGGCAGGGGACAAAGATGGGGACATGGCTTGGTGCAGTAGACAGATGAGGGCTAATGGGTACTACTCCTGCTGGAGTTGGAAGCAGCTTGGTGTGTGTGTGTGCGCGCGCGCTGTCCCTGCTGGAATTGGATGCAGCTTGGAGTGTATGTGCAGCTATGTGTGTGTGTGTGTGTGTGTGTGTGACCTCCAGCTACCACTGGAAATGTACACAATTTAAGTGTGTATGCATATGTGTAAAAAGTGCTGCCCCACATTTGGAGCTGCACACACATACTGAAGGGTTCGCATGTGTGCCAGCATGTGTGTGTGCAAATGTGTGCTAGCAGATGTGCATATGTGCTGCCCTCTGCTGGAACAGCTCTGCCACACCACTGTTGTAGCCTCCAGACTTGTGGTCTGCTTATGCTGAGGCTGGGTGAACTTTGCTCCCTGATGGAGGACTAGGGCCACATGCTGTGTGTGTGCCCATGTTAATCCTTTGGCATGTGTGTGTAGTCATGCATGTCCGTCTCCACAGTTGACGGGCAGGCAGTTGCACAAGCCTCTCACCTAGCCATCCAGCCCCAAATGGAACCCTTCCTTTTGAATCTCCTAAACCAGGGGTTTTCAATCTTTTCTAAAGGGGTGAATAGGGGTTTCTGACAGCCGGTTGCACGTGTGGCTCCGTGGTCTGCTGACGGGCCTGGTGCCCAGCCAATTACATGCTGCCTGTCAGCAGCCAATGGAGGTGCACATGCAACCAGCTGTTGGAAAGCGGCACAGGGTGGTGCTGGTAGCCCGGGAGCAGGCACAGAAACACACTCACCCACCCCCGCCCCCACCATTGAAACCCTAGCAGTTTTTCAAAAAAGAGGTGGCCATGGTGCCTCCTTGCCATCAGCGACCCACCCTTAACCAGGAGAGTGACCTGAGGTGTGGAATGGGGAGGCACTATGATGTGCTGCGTTGGGACAGTGGTGCCAATAGCTGATAGTAAGGAGGTGCCGTGGCCACCCCTTTCCTGCAGAGTCACGAGGGTCTCAATGGTGTGTGTGTGTTTGTATGTGTGGGGGTAAGTGTATTTCTGTGCCCGCTCCCAGAAGCAGGGCTGAGGTGGGGGAGGAGTGAGAGCAGTGGTGCCCCTCTGCGGGCCACACAGGCATCACCTGGCTAAGATGTGGGGGATGTCGCACCTGGCAGCCATTGCCACCACCACCACCCTGCACTGCTTTCCAACGTCCGGTTGCATGTGCAGCTTCACGGACTGCTGACAGGCGGCGTGTGATTGGCCTGGCATGAGGCCTGTCAGCAGCCTGCAGAGACGCATGTGCAACTGGGTGCCAGAAAGCAGGGTTCAGGGGTGGCAGTGGTGGTGCAAGATGGTGGGTGGCAGTGGTGGCAGAGGGTGGTGGGTGGTTGGTGGCAGTGGCTGCTGTGTGTGACCACTCCCCCCACATCTGGCTGGCCAGGTGGTGTCTGTGCGGCCCACAGAGGGGCACCGCTGCCCTCGCCACCCCCACCAGCCCTGCTCCTGGGAGCAGGCACAGAAGACCACCTCCTCCCCTCCGCCATTCAGA
>NW_005843421.1:80106-85983 GCF_000455745.1 Alligator sinensis | reverse complement strand
GCCCATCTGCTCCCGGGAGCAGGCACAGAAACACACTGACCCACCCCCGCCCCCACCATTGAAACCCTAGCAGTTTTTCAAAAAAGAGGTGGCCATGGTGCCTCCTTGCCATCAGCGACCCACCCTTAACCAGGAGAGTGACCTGAGGTGTGGAATGGGGAGGCACTATGATGTGCTGCGTTGGGACAGTGGTGCCAATAGCTGATAGTAAGGAGGTGCCGTGGCCACCCCTTTCCTGCAGAGTCACGAGGGTCTCAATGGTGTGTGTGTGTTTGTATGTGTGGGGGTAAGTGTATTTCTGTGCCCGCTCCCAGAAGCAGGGCTGAGGTGGGGGAGGAGTGAGAGCAGTGGTGCCCCTCTGCGGGCCACACAGGCATCACCTGGCTAAGATGTGGGGGATGTCGCACCTGGCAGCCATTGCCACCACCACCACCCTGCACTGCTTTCCAACGTCCGGTTGCATGTGCAGCTTCACGGACTGCTGACAGGCGGCGTGTGATTGGCCTGGCATGAGGCCTGTCAGCAGCCTGCAGAGACGCATGTGCAACTGGGTGCCAGAAAGCAGGGTTCAGGGGTGGCAGTGGTGGTGCAAGATGGTGGGTGGCAGTGGTGGCAGAGGGTGGTGGGTGGTTGGTGGCAGTGGCTGCTGTGTGTGACCACTCCCCCCACATCTGGCTGGCCAGGTGGTGTCTGTGCGGCCCACAGAGGGGCACCGCTGCCCTCGCCACCCCCACCAGCCCTGCTCCTGGGAGCAGGCACAGAAGCACACCTCCTGCCCTCCGCCATTCAGACCCTCTGTGCATCACTGCCACTGCTTGCTTTGAGAGCAGCGTGATGGCTGTGTGTGTCCAGTTGCTGGGTGGGCAGCAGCCCGGCAGGAAGCCTCCCAGCAGCAGGTTGCACATGGTGTCATGCTGGTCTTGAAGCTGCGGCAGTGAGGTGCAGAGGCAGAGCAGAGCCAAGCATGCCCTCACCCTGTGCACAGATCGGGGGGAGGGGCACATGCCCCCCTTGGCTCCTCTGCCGTGCAAGCAGGGGTGGGACACCCCCTTCCACCGCCATGCCCTTGGATGCGATGTGGGGCTCCCATTGTCCCACAGCTCAGCCCGGGCCCCATTCACTCCTTCCCCTGCCCCACTCCGTCCTGCACTATGGGGGTCTCGATCTGCCCCCCCCACCCTGCTTCTTCCCCCCACATACACTTACCTACTGGGGCTGGGGGGTGTCTTTGTCTGCACCTCTGTGTGTTTGTGTGTCTGTCTGTGTCTGTATCGTATCTGTGTGTGTGTGTCTGTCTCCTGACAGCCTGGTGGCAGCAGGACTGCCTTGGGGCACATGGCTCTTGGGGCAGTGAAGTGCAGAGTCCATCCTGCAGCAGCATCTGCCTCTACTCCGTGTACAGATCTGGGGGGCACATGGCTCCTGGGCCTCTGCCAGGGTGTGTGCAGCAGCGGGAGCCCCATCCTGTCCCTATGCCCTCCAGACTAGCTGCTCTTGCCCCTGCCCCTGCCCCAGCCCCAACCCCACTCCTTCCCTCACCATGGGGGCCTTGATCTGACCCCACTACCCCCACCCCTTAAAAACAAGAAAAAAATATAAAGGGGTACATGAACTGAAAGTTTGAGGCAGAAGGGGTACGCTTGTTAAAAAAGGTTGAAAACCCCTGGTCTAGACCAATACGGCTACAACCTGGATACCTAAACATACCAAGAGATCCCTCCTCCTTCTCTCTCCCAGCACGTCCTGTCAGCGAGGAAGAAAGAGGCTCTGGAGATGGAGCTGTGCCCATATTCAGTTGTTGCCATCAGTCCCAATGCCATGGGAACAGCCCTTTGAGAGACACCTATCTGGGACAGCTCAGTGTAACATCAATGGCTTGTGTTCCCTCTAACCCCACATCCTTTCTGCCTTCTGGGGGCCCCCGTGAAAGGATCTGCTGACAACACCTGCTGGACTTCTACCCTTATGATGGTGATTCCCAGAGCTTGATAACACACTGGGTTGGAAACATCTAAACTGACAAATTATCATGTATCCTTCACCCTTCCACTGTAAAGACGCTTTTCGTTTAAGATAGGAAGGGGAAGCTTGAAGCAAAGGGAGAAAGCCAAAAGTTTGAGTGGGAGCTCCCTCCTTTCTCCCCCAGTTGATCTCTCTCCTCTGATGTCAATAAGGCCAGTCTTCTCATTGGGGTAAATCAACTGTGGTCCTCCTGAAGCTGGATTTGTTTGCAAGGTCCAGCTAGTTTCATTCTTCCCCAGCTTTGTGCTTGTTACAGAGAGGAGAGCCATGCAGACTCTCTCTCACTTCCATGTTCTTTTCCCACCACTTCCCCTTTCAGCCCAAGCTTCACGCGTGTATTTTTCCAAGTGGGAACCTTAAGCAGTATCTCCTCACCATGCTTAAGTCAGCAGTAAGACTGAAGCTGAAGGACAAGTGGGGTGAGGAACAGAAGACACTCACCCAGTCTCTTCTGGGTGGGATTCTCCTGCCTGGTTCTCTGCAGGTCTGGTTCTCCTTTCTCTCTGTGTTGGTATTTTTTATATGTGCATAGTGAGCACAAGCCACTACCAGCAATAGCACTTCACACTCATTCATTTTGCACTAATGTGAGTGTGGTGAGCATAAAACAGAAAGGTTGGCCAGACAGAAGAGATCATACTTTTCCACTGGTTGGTTGGATACCTCCCTTTCCAGCCCTTCAACTTCTCTTGAAAAGGCACCAGGGCTTTTTCAGACACTTTTCTACCCAGAATTATTTCCAGGGAAGTCACATCCCCAGGTCTCCAGTGATTGATAGCCTGTCTACCTAATTGACTTTCTTCCCCTCACTCCTGGTTCTGTTAAAGGCCTTACCCCACCACCCATCTATTTTCTGCAAAGGTTTTCCAACTGGATCCTTACTCCAGGGAGCTCGCTTGTATTTATTGTGCTTGCTCCCTGGTTGCCCCATTGAAGGGCCCAACATCGCCAAGGCAATCCTTACAAGTTCTTATTCTTTGGCAGATTTATCTGAGTTACAGGATGGTGGCTGGTAACCAGAAATCCAATTTTCTCCCCAGCAGGGCTTAAGATGCGTGGAGGCTGGTATACTTGCTGGGCATATCCCTATGAGCAGGAATATACATTTCCCTGGGGACAAATAGGAGCAACATATATTTGTGCTGCTGCTAGTTGTCCCCAAGCATGCCCCTGGTGGGGTCAGCACCCCCACAAGTTGCCCTGGATGGGGTAGGGGAGTCTGGGTCCAGCAGCTGGACTGGCCCCAGCAGCCTTATCTGGGGTCCTTGGGGCCTCCCAGGGCAGCAGTGGCAGTGATCCAGACACGTGGAGTCTGGGCAACCGCTGGAGTGGCTGGCCAGGCTCTGGTTTCTGGTGGCACCTCCTGCTGCCACGTGCACTGTACCACTTTTTTTTGGTGCAACTTTTTTAGATAATGGGATTTCCTGGTATCTCTAATTGTGCTGCCACACTGCAAATATGCAGCACAGCAAACAGATTACCATGCACCACATGCGTTTTGCAGTGACTCAAAAGGCTTTGAGGTGCTGGACACTGCACATTCCCATGTGTGGGGACACAGTCACTAAGTGTATTTTAGCACTGTTCCCAGCCCAGATCCTGAAACATCATTTTTTTATTATAAACAGTTTTGAAAAAATCAGGTTGTCACCATTCTAGGGCGAGACAGAATATATTCTTTAACTGTTCAGTAGCTTTATTACACAGCTGAGTCTATGGAGTTATTCCTTCCCTTTCTTCCTTTGTTAAGTTGCTTAGGGGAGCAGCTTGAGGAGAATGACTAGAAAGAACATTCTAATAGAATTTTGGCTGATTTTTTTTTTTTTTTTAATATCAGGTCAAAACTTAGTGAAATTGTTTGTCATATTTTTAATAAGAATGTTGCTGAGTTTTGAATCAAAATGATTTTAGAAATGCTGGGCTTATCAAAAAGTTGGCTTTTAGTAAAAAAAAAAACAAACTCAGTTCAATAAATGTTTCTGCAGTGCTTTTCAAAAAAGACAAATGATATCTTTGAAAAGTGAATATGTTGATAAGTAAGTACCTTTTTTAATGAAGTGAAAATGGGACAAGGGGAGTTTACTGGAAATGTCTGAGATGTGAAAAATTCATTTGAAGCTATAGTTGTGTCCTGACACATTTTAGAGGATGGGGTGCTGAGGGCCTCAGGAAACCATGACCCAGGGCTGGTGGCAAGTGGGTCAAGTGCCAGTCAGAAGTTAGGCATGCAGACTTATTCTCAAGGGTAACTGCTTTTTGGACGAAATGTCCAAAGGGAGAATGGCAGGCTCTCCATCTCTTGAAGATTTCACACCCTGACTGGATGCCTCTCTGGAAGATATTCTAGTCCAATGCACACAGACCTACCAGTCCTGTTAGGCCTGAAAATATGTATCTGAATGTAGTTCAGCATATAGTACAAACCAGTGTCCCTGGACTGCAGTGAGACAGCGCTGGACTAGCCCTGTCTCTTGCATGGCATGGCAATATCTTGAAAGATCAAAAAAAATAAAAAAAGTTGAGACAGGATAGGATTTCCCTGGTGGCAGGTCCCCAGCTAGGTCAGCCAGTAAAGCATTAGACTCTTAATCTCAGGGTCTTTGGGAGCACGTCTCCTTTTTCCACTTGCTTTGTGGGTCTGAGATTTCAGCTTCTGGACATCCTCGTACTTCCTGACCCCGACATCTCTGTTCTGCCATTCACATGCCTCGGGCCAGGCTGTGCAACCCCGGGTGGCCGGGGAGGTGCCAGGAACACGGTGTGGAGACTGCCCTCGGATCTGAGAGCTGGCCAGAGGGGTTGGGGTCCAGACACTTGGGGAGCAGAAAGGGGGCTCGGGCCTCACCTCCAAGGGCCGTGGGCCTTGAGGGTGAGGACTCAGGACCAGTGGAGCGGGAGCAGATGCCTGGGAAGCAGTTCCCTGAGGGGGACAAGGCACTGACAGCAGCTGGGCACATCCCAGCCATGATTCTGGCCAGGCAGCTCCGCGGAGCCCGCAAAGCACTGGTGCGCTGGGTGTGTTGGGAAAGGTGGTGCCAGAATAGGATCATCACCTCTGTTCAAATGGACTGAACCTGAGCTTTGCCTTATGCAGAGCTGGCCTCCACTCTCTTACTTGCAAGTCATTGTATAGTTGACGGTCTTAGATTGTGTCCAGGGACCAGGGAACTTACACAACCACATAGAGCTTGATCATGTTCCCCTGCCGCAAAACACACATGCGCACACACAGCCAATTTTGGGCTTGGAGCCCCTGGGGATGGGCTCTTTCCTCACCAGGGCATATCTGGGGCTAGCTTCTCTGGAAGAAAAAGAAGCACCCTTCCCCTCTTCTTCCCGAGCAGCCGCATCCTTTGGAACAGAGCCAAGGAGATGGAGACTTTGTTGCAAGTGAGTTTGGGAAGCCGGCCTCCAAGGAGATCTCGCCACCACCTGGTGCTTAGATCTACTTGGGCCTTGCATGGCAAATAAAGCACGACATCCCCGGGGCCCTTTTCTGCTTTACAGTTATATTTCAGTTCCAGTCTTTGGGAAAGATGAGGGGCCCAACACTGAAACTCTTCACAAGGCCCCCAGAAGATAAACACCCATTGTGGCTTTGGTCAGTTTGAATGCATAAGAGTGGAGGTCAACTCTCCCTGAGCCAAAATTGTGGTCCATATCCGGTAGCGGGGATGGCAATCCACATGCCCTCTCCCGGAAGGGGCACTGGCACTTCCAATTCCTCATGTTCCCTTCACATGAGAACGGGCCCAGGATTGGAGCTGGGCTGAAGCAGACCCGCAACCCTGGGCCTGTTCTTCTTTCTTTCCTTAGCCAGCCCAGTGCTAAAGCTAGCCCAAAGCTCAGGTGGAA
>NW_005843421.1:65727-80075 GCF_000455745.1 Alligator sinensis | reverse complement strand
AACGGCTTGTGGAGGGAAATGGTCTCTTGCCTTGTTTGAAGTAGGAAACCAGAGACGGGCAGTGGGCAAGAGAAAAAAAAAAAGTGGCCTGTTGTGCCCGGGAATTGATCCGGTGCTGCAAAGGTGAAAGAGCCAAAGCCAAAGCAGTACAGCACCCCAGACATGAGAGTTCCAACTTTTTTTGACTCCCTTTCTGATCTTCTGTCCTATCATGAAATTTACTCCAAGGTTCTTGCCTTCTTGGCTTGAGGAAAAACATTGGGATGCAGAAGAAGGACAAGAGAATTCCCCCATCCTGCTCAGTTTCCTGGGAAGAGGTGGAGGAAGGGGAAACCCACTTCACACTCATCCCATGTGCTACAGCTTTCCCTGCTGGACTCATCTTAACCCAGCCAGCATGCAGCTTGCCTGGAGCAGGCAGGAGCAGCTTTGAGGCTTCTACCACCTCTGGGACAGTGAGGAAAGCAGTAGTAGAGGAGGGGGAGGAAGCAATGGGCAGTGGAAAGAACATGCTTTGGAGTGTAGAGGGGAAGGCAGATCATTTTTACCTACTTTGGGGCCTTTAGAAAAGATCCCAGAGGTCCCCACAATGCAGTTTGCCTGCGATGGTGATGGGAGAAGTGGGGTGGAGACTGAGAGTGGAAGTACAGCCATCCTTGTGTTTTGTGTGCATGCTCCCCAACTACTCTTTGTCAAATGCTGGACCCTGCCCTGATGCAGCCCCAAAGGGGTTTCAGATCTCCTCCCTAATGGTGCTTGAGCACAATCCAACCTGGGCTGGAAGATGCCCTGAACAAGGTCCCTGCACTACTCCTTTTCAGGGTGGGCCGAGTGAGGACAAGCCCTTGGCCATGCTGTGAGGAGGGCTCTGAGAAGCCGCCTGCTCTGCAGGGTGACAGTGCATCCGTGTCATGATCCAAGGCTCCTGTGAATGCCTGGGGACCTGGTAACTGAAACAGTCAAGAGGGTTTTAGGAAGTTTCTCTGGTGTTTCCTCTGCTGATACACTAGCAGGAGCAGGGTGAGGAGGCCAAGGGGCAACTCCACTGTTAAAACCCACTAAAAAAATTGGATCTTCACCTGCCAGTTTCAACCACAGCTCCCACCAAGCACTGGCTGTCACAGCTGCTCTGGGAAGTGAAGTGAGCCAGGATCAGCTATCCCCTCACAGCTCCATGGGACAGCTTTGAGCAGGGTGGCCAATGTCCCACAACCAGGGCAGCTGGAGCTGCCACCGTGAGAGGCAGGAGGGGATCCTGCCTCCCACAGTGGCAACTCCTGGTCAGCAAAAAACAGCAGTATTTCCTGCAGCCAGAAAACAGCAGTGCAGGGCTCAGGCAGTTCCAGGCTTCAGCACTCACCGGGCCTAAGAACCAGAGTCCCAAGTTTGTACAGACACAGAAAAGCTGCAGTGTCTGAGTGACCATTTCCCTGTGCATCTCCCTGGAGAAAAGGCCCACATCTCCTGGTCACAGGGAGTGGAAACAGGCTGTGCAGTGTGCGGGCTATCTCACTGGTGTCCAGTTTGAAGCCCTGAGTGCAGGGACAGGTGGGGAGGGCTATGCAGCCTGCCCCAAGCTTCTCCATATGAATGGGTAGTGAAGCAAGCGGACACACAGCTTGGACTAAGCAAGGGTTTTCCCAGGGGCTGAACACCAGGTATCCCTACCCGTGTTATCCCTGGAAACTGCAGTCATGATCAGACTGCAAGTGTTAGTAAAGGGAGCCACAAGGCAGGACAGAAGCCCTGACCAGAGCAGTGAAACTAAAAGACCCAAGTGTTTCAGGGATCGCTGTTGGCATATTTATTCCCCTGACCTTCACCCCTGGATTACCTATCTGTTCATTTGTAGGTCCACCCATGCATCCACTCATCCTCCTGCCCGTCCACCCTCCCCCCAGCAAAAAGCACAATTATATTTGCAAAGAACAAAGGTTTAAGAGGGGCCTTCCAGGACTTTGTTTTGGGGATCTACCCCAAATTCAATGGTTCTACTCAGATCACTGATTTCAAAATCTAGAGTGGTAACCATTTGCACAACTCATTTCTTTCCCCTGCTTGACGGCTGTGGAAGTAAGATTTGCCTAAAACAGGAATGGATGAGTGCCTCTTAGTGACGCATGTCCCAGGAGAAAGAAAAGAAAATCACTGTGAGGAGTATAGAAACTGTAGGAGTAGTTGTGGCCGAGTGGTAAAGGTGGTGGACTTGAAATCCATTGGGGTTTTCCTGCGCAGGTTCAAATCCTGTCAACTACGCTGTGTTTGGTTTTAATTTCATTTTTCACCAGTTGGTCACTATCCAGCTATCAGCACTTCCCCTCTATCCCGCCAAGTCTTTTTTTTTGTTCTAGCACTGGCAGCATATCTTGGTGGGCTACAAAGAGTTGGGGAAACACAGAGTTGTACCATTCCAGAGATTTCTGTTCACAACCTGTACTGTTTTTCTACCTCCCCCAATGCCACAATCAATCCTTCTCTGGGGCTAAGAAAAGAGCAAAGGATTACTGAAAATGGAGAGAAAAAGATGAAGGAGAAGTCAGCTGCTTTTCTGTAACCCATGACTCCTCTAAAACCATCAAAAGAGAATATATGAATCTATACGGATTTTTAAGAGAAGGTCATTTATATGTTGCCCAAGGAACTCGGGTATATCCTCAGCTTCTCCAACTGAAGGGAATTGTTAACTGGCAGGTGTGCTGTGGGAGAATTGCAGACTGCGCAGTTTCTCTCTGTCCCTATACCACCACACAAGGACAGTCAGGGAACTTAACTACATACAAATTTATATACATTAAGTTTTCACTAGAAAAAGAAACATAGTTATAAACATAGGTTATATATATATATGTATGTATGTATGTATGATATCTAAACAAATAACATAAACAATACCCTCTGGGTAAATGCTATAAAACCTAACACCAGTATTCCAGATAGAGGTAAGTACCCAATCTGAAACAGATAAACCCCCAAAATAAACATAGATAGTAGGCATGTGCGAATGGGCAACTATTTAATTTGGATTTCGATTCAACTGACTTGGATTTGGCTGATTCAGTTCAGAGATTTGAATCACTCTTCTGTTTCAATTCGGCCAAATTGATTCGGAAAAGATTTGGAGCTGATTTGGAGAGTATGGAGATTCGGCCATATGCTATAATAGGGAATCAATAAAATATCTATAATTATTTTGGTTTTTTTGATGATTCAGATGAAACATGCAGGCATGCTATCCTCTGCTGAGGACATTGCACCTGCCACTTTTCAAGGTGATAGATGCAGGGGTTTCTGGGAGACTGCACATCAAAATTCTGAAAGCCAAACTCATGTCACCTGTGTGTGTTAAGCTACAGCTGGGTGAAAACTGCAGAGGTGGTAGCTTGTTGAGGCCACAAAGGCTGCCAAATTTCAAGGAGATAGATACAAGGGTTTCTGGGAACCTGCACCTCAAAATGCAAACAAGCAAAACTCATGACAGGTGTCACTGGGTGTGTGTTAAAGGACAGGGGACATGAAAACTGTAGGCCTCCTAGGGCCTGCTGTGACCACAAATCCTGCCAGCTGTCAAGGAAATAGGTGTAGGGGGAGTCTGGGTTCTGGGGCCCTGCACCTCTGGTCACAGGCAGGCAAAACTCATGACATGGGTGCTTGTGGGACTGTGTGTGTGTTCAGCTGCTCCCTTCCTGCATTTGCACAACATGACGGTGTGCCACTGTGAGGTCTCCTGTTCCCCTACAGCCTTGGCTCAGTCCACCACTGTAAACGACGGCAGGTCAAAATAACTTAGCTGGTTCAAGACCAATAGCACCAGCAGCATCAATGGTACACAGGCGGAACTGTCACAGAGCCTTTCTTTTTATAAAGGAATTGACAGCAAGGAGTAAAGATGTTGCGTTGGATATATGTTACTTGTGGTATGTAGCGGCTTATCTTGTGTTTTATTTTTTATATGTTTATTATGAAAAAAACTGAACTAGTTAGAAAAATATACATCTTAGAAACCTTTTGGGCTGAAAAACCCTTTGTCAGGCTGAGGAAGTACATTCAGTACATGCGTTATTCAGCCCAGTGGCTGAGTGGTTAAGGTGATAGACTATTAATATACTGTGTTCTGCATGCATGGGTTTGAATCCCTTCCTTGTTGGTAAGCACTCTTTTTGGCAACTTTCTTTGTTCCTTGCAACAATCATATCTCCAGGATTTCTCCACTTGTTCCCCAAAGCTTCATTCTTAAATCTGCCAAGAACAGAGATAACCCCCAACCCAATTGTGACCAACATCTAACACAAGTACTACTTTCCAATAGTGCTCCCTCTAAGCTGTGTGGGGTGTGCGGTGTTGCAGACACACCTGGCACCAGAGCATGAGCACGCCTACACATCCATGCATGCTGCACAGCGTAAAGGGAATGCTGCTTTCCAGGCGTAGGTGCGGCACGCCTGATCTTGAGCAGACCCACACCACCTTCTTCTCCATCTTTTGGGGGAATTACTCGATCTTCTCCCTTGCCTACTCCACCTTGAGCAGGGCTTGCATCTTCTCCAAATCCCTTTTGGGCTACAAGCACCAGGATTCAGAGCACAGGGAGGCTCAGGAGCCACATATCAGAAGTGGTTTTAATTTCTGGCCCAGTAATGATCCAATACCAACCTTGGGCTACTGAAGCATCACCTGTAGCAGCCTTCAGCACCAGCAATCTATGGTAGGGTTTGTCCTCTTTATCCCACCTACAGCTGTGGTTTCTCAATCACCTCATATATATGGGTTGTGGTTATACATTCACGAGGTATTATTGTTGTAGTTTTTATTGATATCTCACCCTATCCAGGCCTCAACTGCAACAACTAAAATGAAGGTATCTTAGTGGATTTGCCTAGGAAAGACCTGTCCAAAGTCACAGGCATGACACCTATTCACTGGGTAATGAATTAGTTAGATGACAGACCTCAAATTCAACTGCAGGAGAGGCAACTTGACTGAGCAGGTGCATTTCCAGTATGGTCAGTCTCAAAGGGACCGACCTGGGCTTTCAGGACATTGGAATGAAACATTGCTCATAATGCATGCTATTTGCATATGATACAAAATTTAGGGCAGCAGGCAAGAGTGAAGAGTGCGGGCCAACACATGGATGCAGTGCCAGTGACTTGGGAATGTAGGCTCAGGTGAATAATATGACCTGAATATGCCTGTTCTGAAGGAAACAGCAAGTCGCCAACAATTCATAAGCTCGGGCAGGCTTGCTGGGAAGCAATGACTGTCAAAAAATATTTCAGAGAAGCGATGAATGAGCATTTGAATATGAGCTTTTAGGACCACACACTGCCCAACAGGTTACTGCCATTGGCGGGTGCCTAATTTGGGAATTCAGACTGTTTGTGTAGTTACTGTTGGTTCCACCTGGCAGTAATGCAGCCTGTCATACGTTACCCCACTTGGTATGTGCCACAGATGTCTATTTTGTGTGTAAGAGCATGGCAGTGGTGGCATTGGTCCCCTCCCCCAGTATATGTCAGAGCTGCAGTGGCTGGGGAGCAGGCTGGAGATGCTGCTTGCAGTGAGAGGGATCCCTGTGCAGGGGTTATCCCAGCATTACCATGAAGCTTTCCTTTCTCATTCTGCCAGGAAGAGCGATGACCCTGTTACCCAGTCTAAAGCTCCTACCTCTCTGTGGTTCAAAGCTAATAAAATGCTTTGATTTAAATAAGAGCATTTTGGTCCCCATCAAATTGAGACCTTGGTCATATGCTGAGCAACTATGTTTGGGTTGTAGCCAGGAGGATCCACCCACAGGAGAGAAGCCAACCTGAGAACTGGTGCTGGAGCTCGCAGACTCTTGGGAGAGCTGCCCCTGTGTGGCTAGGGCTGATGTGCCAGTGAGAGCAGCAAGGCAGAGGCTGGTGTCTCCCCAGAAATCAAAGCCCTTGGTCTTCCATTGGACATGCTCTGTGCCTATTTCCTTTGGGGCACTACCCTTTTTTGCTAATGCCATTTCTGCTGGAACACGAAAAGAGCTAGAAGCAATGAAAAGTGGCACCACATGGATTACTCTGCACTTTCCCAGTCACACGTAGGGGCAGACAAAATACCTCAGAGAGCAGAGGGGAGAAAGCTGAGGACATACAACATAAACACATGCTTCACAGGCTACAAAGCCCTCATGCCCATTGCTAGACAAGCCCAGAGTTGGCCGAGTTCCAGAGCTCTCAGGAGCCGAGCATTAGCCAGAGTCAGTGTCCTGGGAGAGAGGGCATGGCTTTTTCTGTGATGAACATGAAAGGCCTGTAGAAATGTCCAAGCACATCCCGCAGCCCACTGCAAACCCAAAACCCTGGCATTGTTCTGGGAAGGGTGAGTGTGAGGCTCGGAGCTGCCAGCATGGCATTGGCCCCAAACCGCCTTTGGAGGAAGGTGATGTCAGATTCAATCAGCAGAGCCATAGTTTACAGGTTTGAGTGGGTTCCCCATTTTCTGTCACGCAGCAGTTGTCACATTGTCCTGACATGGGAAAGGTTCCCCAGGTTGGAAATCATGTGAGAAGCCTGTCTCCCACTCCCTCCCAGATCCACCTGTGCCCACTCCATATTTTTGCACCTTTCAGCCACAACCTACCCTAGCCAGATGTAATGCTGGTGCAGAACTGAGTAAGGGAACTGCTTTATTCACATCTTGTCTCCCACATGCTGTAGGAGCTGTGGGGAGTGGGTTGAAGGGCTCCCTTGTGTAGCTGGGTTTAGAAAATCCATGCTGTTCCACTGCCAGAAGAAAAGCAGAGGAGTGGTGGAGGAGGAAAAGGAGCCTTCCCTGGTCAGGAATCAAACCCAGGCTGCAGCAGTGAGAGCACCAAGGCCTAACCACCAGGGACCTGCATACCCTATTCTTTATGCTCATTTCTGACTCAGTCCTGGACCCTTCATCTGCAGCATGAATGTGAATTATAAGTGTAAAAGAAGGAAGGGCCTTGGCAATTGTGCTCTACATGTATGGGCATACTCACAGATTTCATAGACATTAGGAGCTGAAAGGGACCACATGAGATCATCAAGTCCAGCCCCCCTGCCATAGACAGCAAGTCTTCAGGGATCAAGTGATCCCAGCAACATAAACATCCAAACGCCTTTTAAATGATTCCAGAGTAGGTGCTTGCACCATCTCCAGGGGGAGTCTGTTTCAGACCTTGGACACTCGGACCATGAAGAAGTTTTTCCTCACGTTCAATCTATATCAGTCTTCTAGGAGTTTGTGGCCATTGGACCTTGTTATTCCTTTGGCAGCCCTGGGGAACAACTGTTCTCCCAGATCCTCATGTACTCCTCTTATGTATCTACAGGCTGCCACCAAATCTCCCCTGAGCCTTCTCTTCTCCGGCCTGAAAGTCCTATGTCCCTCAGGCTCTCCTCATAAGGTTTTCTGTCTTTGTTTTTCATCATATGGTTGGCTCTCCTTTGATCTCTCTTGAGCTTATCCACATCCCTCCTGAACTGGGGGCCCCAAAAGTGGATGCAGTACTCCAGTTGCAGCCTCACCATGACTCAGTAAAGTGAGTGGATGACATCCCAGGTTTTACTATAGATGCATTGATGGATGCGTGGCAGAGTTTGGTTAGCTTTGCTGCCCACAGCATCACATGTTGCCCCCCACCCTCTGCCTCTTGGTCCCAAGCAGACCTAGGCACCTGGGGATGGAGAGCTGTCTTGAGAGACTAGGTCCCAAACCTCACTCGCAACACTGTCCAGGCTTCTGGCTTTCTTACTTGGAAAGAGGCTGATTAGGAAGAAGAGGGGAGGGGTGCCTTCATGCCTGCCATAGAAGCCAGGCCCAGTCATGTCCCTGCAGGATACGCTTGGGAATCTGGTGGTCACACCAAAGGAAAAGGCAGAACTTTTAAACAAATTCTTTGCCTCCATTTTTTTGGTCAGGGACTGGGACATCTACCCACTGGGATTCAGGACGGACCCAGGAGAAACTCCACCAGGCCTAGGGTCAGTGAGGACTGAGTTAGGGAATTTCTGGAGGGGCTGGACATGTTCAAATCAGCAGGTCCAGATGCTCTCCATCCCAGGGTGCTGAAGGAATTGGTAGGGGTCATCGCAGGGCCCCTGGCATGGCTTTACAAGCACTCATGGTGCTCTGTCCAGGTGTCAGAAGACTGGAAGAAGGCCAATGTGGTCTCCATTTTCAAAAAAGGGAGAAGGGAGGACCCAGAGAACTATAGACCCATTAGTCTTACTTTGATCCTTTAGAAGCTCTTTGAGAAAGTTATCCATAAGCATATCTGTAAGGACCAGAAGGGAGATGATGCTCAGGGGCAACCAGCATGGCTTCGTTAGGGGCAGGTCCTGTCAGACCAACCTGATAGCCTTCTATGATCAGGTCACAAAATCAATGGATGCACGTGTCATGGTAGATGTAGTCTTTCTGGACTTCAAGAAGGCCTTTGACATTGTCTCCCACCCCATTCTCATTAAAAAGCTATGTGACTGTGGCATTGATGCCTACAGTCAGATGGATCACAAATTGGCTGAGTGCCCACACCCAGAGAGTGGTGGTGGATGGGTCATATTCGACCTGGAGGGATGTGGGCAGTGGAGTCCCCCACGGCGCGGTCCTTGGGCCCTCACTGTTTAATTGCTTTATTAGCAATTTGGATTAGGGGGTGAAAAGCACCCTGTTCAAATTCACTGATGACACCAAGATTTGGGGTGAGGTGGGCACACTAGAAGGGAGAGACAGGATATACCACTGGACCTGGACAGGTTACAGGGGTGGGCAACTGGGAATAGGTTGGGATTCAATACTGATAAATGCAGAGTACTGCATTTGGGCAGTAAGAACCAGCAGCATACCTATAGGCTGGAGAACTCCCTTCTTATAAGCACAGTGACAGAAAGAGATCTTAGAGTCATTATTGATTCTAAAATGAACATGGGCCGCCAATGTCAGGACGCAGTCAATAAGGCCAACTGCACCTTGTCATGCATCCACAGATGCATCATGAGCAGGGCCAAGGAGGTGATCCTCCCCATCTATGCGACACTGGTCAGGTCACAGTTGGAGTACTGCATCCAGTTCTGGGCACCACACTTTAGGACAGCAATGAGAGGGTCCAGAGGAGGGCCACTTGCACGGTCCAGGGACAGCCAGGAATACTCTATGAGGAGAGGCTACGGGACCTGAACCTGTTCAGTCTCCAAAAGAGAAGGCTGAGAGGGATCTAGTGGCAAACTACAAACTAGTCAAGGGGGACCATCAGGCACTGGGAGAGTACCTGTTCCCCCGAGGAATCCCGGAAGTTACAAGAAATAACGGACACAAGAGAAGGCTGAGAGGTTACCTGGTGGCTGTGTATAAACTCACCAGGGGGGACCACCAGGGAATGGGAGAAACCCTATTCCTCTGAGCACCTCCCGGAGTAACAAGGAATAACGGCCATAAGTTGTTTTAGTGTGAGTTCAGGCTGGACATTAGAAGGCGCTACTTCACAGTCAGGGTGGCTAGGATCTGGGACCAACTTCCAAGTGAAGTGGTGCTGGCTCCTACCTTGGGGGTCTTTAAGAGGAGGCTTGATAATTACCTAGCTGGGGTCATATGAGCCCAGTATCCACTCCTGCCCAGGGCAGGTGGTAAGACTTGATGATCTATGTAGGTCCCTTCTGACCCTACAACTGAACCTATGAAACTATGCCACATTTGGGAAAGAACCTTTACGACAGGGTCCCAGCCCCAAATTTGGTGTCTGGTGCATGTGTCTGTTGCAGGACAGGGGTGCATGATAATACTTTACATGACTTTGTGAAATCCCTGGTATCTGGTGAAAAAACTAAGGTGATCAACTATAGAATGGTGATGAAATCCACCCTCATAAACACAGGTGGATGTGTTCCAGGATACGGCATTGATCATATTCTGTATCTGTCTCTGCAGCCCCACACTGCTTTGGAGAGGGGACACGCTCAAGGCTTCTGCACAGATTCTCATCAAGGCCTGAAGAGTTCACCCTGCACCAAGCCATAGGTCTCCACACCAGGGTTGTGGTCAGGGCCAGGGCCAAGTTTGGGCAGGCAGTTCCAGGCGTGCCTGCCGCAGCACAAAACATGAAGTTTTGTGTCCCCAGTTGATGGGCTCAGGGGTTTGTTATGTTTTCACAACTAAAGGGGAATAAGGTCAGCCTGGCTGAATGGCAAGTTAGTAGCTGCACCAGCAGGAAGAATAAAGAAGAAATAGATTGAAGCCAAGCAGTTCTTGGCAAAGCTGCCTCTTCAATGGGCTGTGGTGTGCAGTATGCTGTAGGGTCTCTTGTGATAATCTGGTGCATGCGGCGGGCCAGCAAGGGGAGCTCTTGTGTTGAGTCTCCCATCTCATTTCTCCTGTCCACCTTCTGGACTCCATGTCTCTCTCCAGGGGCACCTAAGCCCTGGCAGACCCCCTTTCGAGCCCCATCGCTGAGTCCGGGGGTAACGTGTGCTGCCACCACCCCGAGAAGGGACTGTCTGGGTCCTGTGTACTCAGGGAAACACAGGCCTAATAGTCCTATGGGTACTTGACCCAATACAAGAACTTGGTGCACTTCCCCAAGTTGGGGGCCAAAAAGGATAGTCTCCGTTAGTCTGCAGACCCAAGGGGCCTCCAAGGCGTAATTAAACCCATCTCTCAATAAGTCTCCTACACCAGTCACAAAGGAGAACTTTATTGGTTACAGAGGGTAGGGTTAACATAGGGTACAGGGTAGAGCAATATCAGAGAAATCCCATAGAGCAAACTCCTGTGGCTGGGGTAGCCTTTGATCTCGCATCTGAGTTCCTGCAAGCTATAGATCTAGTTGGATCTCAGGTAGCTTACTCACAAGTATCCCCCAGAGGCTGTTGGAGATTCCCTTTGGAGGCAAGCAGTTCCTTGATCATGAGTTTTGAGAGACGGAGCAAGTTTCAGATGGTCCAGCTCTTCTTTGTTCCTGAGTATCCCTCACGGCTGCCACCCCCTCCTCCCGGTTAGTCCTTAACTTATATAGCCCTTGTGACCTCATTTACCTGGTCCAATGGAGGCCAGCACCTGTTGGCTGTGAGGCAACCCATTTGAAAAACATCACTAGTTGTCAGGCAAACTCTAGCCTACCAGGAAGGAAGCCCCTCACCCAAGTATGTGATACTAGTCACGTTGGCAGAGGGAGCAGGTTTTTCCCCTCCCTCAGGAATGTATCAAGCTCAGGTTACCCAATGAGATAGGGTAAGGATGTCTCTCTCTGCTGGGCCCATCCTTATTAAATTATCACAGAGCAGAGTTTTTGGGAGAGAAACAAAGGTGGCTTTCTCCAACAGCCTCCTCTCACTTTACTGAGCTGTGATGAGTCCACAACTAGAGAACTGCACTCAGTTTTGGGCCTCCCAGTTCAGGAGGGATGTGGATAAGCTCAAGAGAGTCCAGAGGAGAGCCACCCATATTATCAGTGACCAAAAGAGAAACCTTCTGAGGAGAGGCTGAGGGACATGGGACTTTTCAGCCTGGAGAAGAGAAGGCTTAGGGGAAACTTGGTGGCAGCCTGGAAGTACATAAGGCGAGTGCATCAGGACCTGGGAGAAGAGTTGTTCACCAGGGCTCCCTCAGGAATAACAAGGTCCAATGGTGACAAGCTCCTAAAAGGCTGATTTTGATTGAACATAAGGAGAAACTTTTTTATGGACTGAGTGTTCAGCGTCTGGAACAGACTCCCCCGATGTGGTGCAAGCACCAACTCTAGACTCATTGAAAAGGTGTTTAGATATTTGTTGCTGGGATCATTTGATCCTTATGGACTTCGCTGTCTAAAGCAGGGAGGCTGATCTTGATGATCTTGCTCAGTCCCTTCAGGCTCCTAATGTCTATGAAATCTATGAGTATGCATATGCATATAGAGTGCAATTGCCCAGGCCTTTCCTTCTTTTACAGATATAATTCATGTCCATTCTGCAGATTGGGGGCCCAAGACTGAATCAGAAACAAGCACAATAATGGCCTTATGTGGGCTCCTGGTGGTCTAGTATTTAGGATGTAGTGTTCTCACTGTCACAGCCTGGGTTTGATTCCTGGTCTGAGAACACTTTTTTTCCTCCCCTGCCACCCTTCTGCTTTTCTTCTTGCAGTGGAGTAGCATGGAGTTTATAAACACAGCTACACAAGGGAGCCCTTCAAGCTACTCTCAACCACTCCTACAGCCCATGGGAGACAAGATCTGGGGCAACAGTTCCCTTACTCAATGCCCCACAGTTCCCTTACTCAGTTCTGCACTCATGTTAGGTCTGGCTAAGGAGGGTTGGGTCAGGAGGGTGCAAAAATATTGGGTGGGCATGGCTGGATCTGGGAGGGAGAGGGAGACAAGCTTCTTACATGATTTCCAACCTGGAGAGTCTTTCCCAGGTCTGGACAAGGTGACATTTTCTGCATGACAGAAGATGGGGATCCCAGACTTGTAAACTACAGATCAGCTGCTTCATGCTGACAGAAACTTCTTCCAAATGTGGATTGGGGCAAGCGCCATCCTGGCAGCTCCGAGCCTCCCTCCCTCCTATGCCATGACCATGCAAAAGCTTTGGGACTGCAATGGGATGTAGGGAGATGCTTGGAGATGCTTGAGGCTAGCCCTTCCCCATTGCCCTTGCACCTGCTGGGCTTTTGGACACATCTATAATGCTTTCTGTTCTGGGGTCAGGGTTGCTTCCTTTCCAGGCAGTGGGAGTCATGCCTGAGCAGGGATATGTGCTGGGAAGGGGTGAGCGGGATGGATAGATGCAGAGCCATGTTCTGACTGCCCAAAGGAGCATCTCATGGGCTTGTTCCATGGGGAGCAGCATGTCTGTCATAGGGGTTGAGGTGGACCCCAAAGGGCTCCCCCTCAATCATGTGGTATGTCCTCAGCACTCTCCCCTCTGCTCTGTGAGGTATTTGGTCTGCCCCTACGTGTGACTGGGAAAGTGCAGAGTAATCCATGTGGTGCCACTTTTCATTGCTGCTAGCTCTTTTCATGTTCCAGCAGAAATGGCATTAGCAAAAAAGGGTAGTGCCCCAAAGGAAATAGGCACAGAGCATGTCCAATAGAAGACCAAGGGCTTTGATTTCTGGCGGGACACCAGCCTCTGCCTTGCTGCTCTCACTGGCACATCAGCCCTAGCCACACAGGGGCAGCTCACCCAAGACTCTGCGAGCTCCAGCACCATTTCTCAGGTTGGCTTCTCTCCAGCGGGTGGATCCTCCTGGCTACAACCCAAACATCGTTGCTTGGCACATGACCAAGGTCCCAATTAGATGGGGAACAAAAAGCTCTTATTGAAATCAAAGGAGTTTTCTGTTTTGAGCCACAAGGAGGTAGCAGCTTCAGACTGGATAGCAGGGTCATAGCTCCTCCTGGCAGACTGTAAAAGAGCAAAGCTTCATAGTGATGCTGGGATAACCCTCGCCCCGGGATCCCTCTCACTGCAAGCAGCACCCCCAGCCTGCTTCCCAGCATCTGTGCACATCTGTGGAGCATACCAAGCTGGGGTAAGTTATGGCCGGATGCGCTACTGCCACGTGGAACCAACAGTACAAGAGAAATTGCCTCAGTTCCCAAATTAGGCACCCCAATGGCAGTCACCTTTTGGGCAGTGTGTGGTCATGGGAGCTCATACTCAACTGCTCATTTACCACTTCTCTGAAATCTTTTTTGACAGCCATTGCTTCCCAGCAAGCCAGCCCGAGGTGATGAATTGCAGGTGACTTGAAGTTTCCTTCAGAACAGGCATATTCAGGTCAGATTATTCACCTGAGCCTACATTCCCAAGACACCGACACTGCACCCATGTGTTGGCCTGTGCTCTTCACTCTTGCCTGCTTTGCTAGACTTTGCAGCATATACAAATGGCGTCCTTTATGAGCAGTGTTTCATTCCAAAGTCCTGAAAACCCAGGTCAGTCTCTTTGAGGCTGACCACGCTAGAAATGCACCTGCTCAATGAAGTTGACTCTCCTGCAGTTAAATTTGAGGTCTGTCATTTAAATCTTATATTATCCAGTGAATAGGTGTCATGCCTGTGACTTTGGACAGGTCTTTCCCAGGCAAATCTACTAAGATACTCTCATTTTAGTTCTTGCAGTTGAGGCCTGGATAGGGTGAGATATCAATAAAAACTACAACAATAATAACTTGTGAATGTATAACCATAACACGTATATATGAGGTGATTGAGAAACCAGAGCTGTAGGTGGGATAAAGAGGACAAAGTCCACCATATATTGATGGTGCTGAAGGCTGCTACAGGTAATGCTTCAGTAGCCCAAGTTTGGTACCGGATCATTACTGGGCCAGAAATTAAAACCACTTCTGATATGTGGCTCCTGGGC
>NW_005843421.1:63429-65680 GCF_000455745.1 Alligator sinensis | reverse complement strand
GCTCAAGGTGGAGTAGGCAAGGGAGAAGACTGAGTAGTTCCCCCAACAGGTAGAGATGAAGGTGGTGTGGGTCTGCTCAAGATCAGGCGTGCCGCACCTTCGCCTGGAGAGCAGCATTCCCTTTACGCTGTGCAGCATGCATGGATGTGCAGGCGTGCTCATGCTCCGCTGCCAGGCGTGTCTGCAACACTGAGCATACCACACTGGTTAGAGGGAGCACTACCGGAGAGTAGTGCTTGTGCTGCATGTTGGTCACAGTTGAGTTGGGGCTTATCTTTATTCTTGGCAGAATTAAGAACGAAGCTTTGGGGAACAAGTGGAGAAATCCTGGTGATATGGTATTACAAGGAATAAAGAAAGCTGCCAAAAAAAGTTGTTACTTACAAGGATGGGATTCAAACCCATGCATACAAAACACCACAGATTAGCACTACATTACCTTAACCACTCAACCACCTAATGACAGCTGCTTAACTAACAGAACTAAAAATCCAGGGGTACAGAGCTGCCTGGTTCCAGGTACTTGTCTCTCACATAACGTACGAAACATGCCAACTATGAAGCTTCCAGTTAAGGGCCCATTTATGTATAGACAAGTAGCCCTTCACCTCCCTCACTTCCAGTCTCCCTCCTTATCTCTGGGATCCAGGTGAGGGTACATGGAGATGTGGGCAGGGGCCAATGAGATACAATGAAGAGGCTGAACTCCCCAAGCAGCACAGCTTCTGCTCTATCTTGTAATGATAATAAAACAGCCCTTCTTCTGACTATAGCGAGTCTTCTGCCCTGCGCAGTCCCCTGTTCAGGTGACTTTCAGCCCTGTGGTGGGTGCATTCATGTTTCCTGGGATACCTGTGGTGTGCGAGGGGATAAAAAAAGAAAGACAGAAAGGGATTTTCAGAAGCCAGGCTGCTGAGTGAAGAGGAAGAGCCTGTCACTAGGAGGAAAGGTAACCCGGCTCCTTGAAAGGGTGACAGCAATCAGGCTGATGACAAGGGAGGTGGAGTCTTATGGACAGCTGACTGAGGAGCAGAGGTCCCAGTCAATGCTTTTCAACCAGTTTGTCCCCTTTGTCAGAAGCGCCGTGCGGCAATACAGGAACCTCCTGTTATACAGGCACACCAAGCTCAATCAAACAGACTGTGTTGAAATGTTTCTGAGTGAACTTCAGTCTCACCACCGGAAATCAGTGAGTGAGGGTGAAGAAGATATAGCCAACTCCATCTGGAAAGTCAACACCTGGTGCAGGTTGTTCAAAGACCCCTTGGGAGGGGAAGTGAAGAGAGAGAATGACAAGGAGACGTATGCAACTAGACCTGGAGACAGCGAGAAGGACTACAACAGGACCAGGACACTGGCTCCACCTAATGCTCAGCACCCCGGAGCTTTGCAACTCAGTAACCTCTGGACTTGTCTAGCAAGGGGCATGAGGGCAGGCAGGGGATGCGGCATATGCATAGTGATGGTAGCCCTGCCCTGTTGCCCTTGTGGTGGGCCAACAGTGTGTGCTCCTGCACTAAGGCACCAACCTCACTGCACCCAACTGACTTCCAGGCTCCGAGTGCCTCTCTGGGGTTGCCTCACATCTGGCTGACCCCCTTCCTGGAGCACACCCACTAGCCTGGGGGTAACGCTGCCAACACCCAGGCTCTGGATTGATCAGAACTCTGTGCCTCCTGAGAAACACAGGCCTAGTAGCCCTTGAAGGTACTTGACCCTCTTCAAGAACTTGGGGATCTTCCCTCAGTCTTAAGTGCAAATAGTGTTCCCCCTTAGTCAGCCGAACCAAGGGGACCCAATGCAAAATCTAGCCCCTCTCCCAAGAAGTCCCCCACACTAGGTACAAAGGAGAACTTTATTGGCTACAAGAAGTAGGTTTGGCATAGGGTAGAGGGTAGAGCTATATCAGATAAATTCTATAGAGTAAACAGGGTGGCCGGGAAGCCTTTAATCACACATCTAAGTTCCTGCAAGCTATGTATCTAGTTAGATCTCAGGTAGATTACTAACGAGTATCATCCAGAGGGAGGTGGAGGTTCCCTCTGGAGCCAGGCAGGTCACTGATCAAAAGAAAGTGCAAGTTTCAGATGGTCCAGCTTCTTTTTCTGAGTTTTTCCATCCTGGCTACTGCCACTCCTTATGGGCAGCCCTTAACTTACATAGACCGTATGACCTCATTTCCCTGGGCCAATGGAGGCCAGCAGCTGTTGGCTGCCAGACAACCAATTTGAAAAGCATCACTGGTTGCTGG
>NW_005843421.1:58621-62342 GCF_000455745.1 Alligator sinensis | reverse complement strand
TGCAGAGGTCAGCGACCTCAGCACCGTGACTCTGATCAGTGCTGGCAGGATGCCCCCATGCAGGGTCTCAGTGGAGGAGTATAAATGCTTCACTCCCACTGCTCCAGAAAAGCAACTTGTTCCAAGTGGGCTGCTGGGGTGGCAGAGTTGGTGTCTGCCCAGGGCATTTGCTCTTGCATGATCTCATGTCAGTTCCAAACTTGTGCCTCACCCACATTTCATGCCAGTATTGGGATAATCAGCACCCGAGGGATCCATCTCTCCCCAAAGCACCTACAGACTCCTCCCAGGTCCCTTCAACTCTCACAGATAAAAGGGAACAGGTCTAATGGCACCGCTGCCACACACAAAATAGACTTCCTTGGAGCGTACCAGTGTGGGTAACTTATGGTAGGGGTGATCACTCCCATGGGTATCCTCAGTGACCACAGAAACTCACTCAGTTCCCTAACTAGGCACCCATCCATGGCAGTAGCTTGTTGGGAACAGGCAGCTGGCCCTGGGAGATCAGGTTCAACTGATCAGTCACCACTTGTCTAGCATCAGTTTTGGGAATCATTGCTTCCCAGCAGAGAATGCCGAAGCCTGCCTGAGCTTTCAAATTCCTGGTGGCTTCATGTTTCCTTCCAGAGTAAGAAGGCCCTATAATATTAAAGACATTCTACCCTTGAGTCTAGATTCCCAACTAATCCAGACTGCATTGGTGGCGAGACCTGTGCTCTTCACTGTTGTCTCTTGTGCCAGGTTTTGTGTCCTTTGCAAATGGCATCAGTGATGATTAATGTTTCATTGCAAGCTCCTGAAAGCCCAAGTCAGGAACCAATTAGCCTGTGTTGGAAGGATCACACTTGAAAGGCACCGGCACAGTGAAGTTGCCTCTTTTACAATTGTAGTTTTAGACCTATTGCTTAGTTCATTTTTGACGTGGTGAATAGGAGCCATGCTTGTAACTTGGGCCAGCTCTTTTGTACACAAATTATGACAGGTATCCTCACTGTAGGTCCTGTAATGTAGGACTGGGTAGGGCAACATGTCAATGAAAACTACAATGAACTATGTATGCACCTGTTCCCCAGTGCTTCATGTCCCCAAGTCCCTCTCACCACATCTCCTCTCAGGCCTTGGTGCCCGAGTCATGCTGGCCCCACCAAAGCATTCCCTGGAGAAGTGAAGCCCCGTGCACCATTCCCCACAACACATCCCTGCAGCTCCCCACGGGAAAGGTAAGGAAGGTCTGGGGTCCTTTTCAGAGTTACCTGACATGTTGGGCTGAGAGAACCTGGCTGGCCTCAGGTATAGAGAAATGGGGAAAGTGAGACAGTAGTTCCTATCCAAAGTAAGGTAAAGAAGGAGGGAAATGTTGGCACCCTGTAGCAAGAAACCCTTTCGTCTGCCCCAGCCCCCGCTTCAAAAATGGAGCTCCTCCATGTGGCAAAAGCCCAACTTTCAGTAGTTGCCCCCTTTTGGGGCTGCTTTCTCTTTCCTACCTTTTCTTCCTTCCTCTCTCTTTTCCTTTTATTATATCATTATTATTTTTATATAAGGTGCATTTGTAGTGAAAATACAGTTGTAGATACTTTTACAAATGTACTTAATGTTTAAAGGTAAGTTGTACCATTGAACAATGTTAGCAAGAACAGGAACCTCTGTATGGAGCAGGTCCCTGAATGAATCGTGGTTGGTTGTGGAACACAGTAGCTAGTCTGGAGAAGCATGTTAATGAGTGGGAATTAACACCTACAAAACTACAGGCCAAGAAGAGGAAAGAATTAATAAAGAGCTAGGAATTCCAGGAAACTTCACTGTTAAAGGTGTGAAAGCCCCCGTTTGAACTAATCAAGGCTGGAAACAGACCCTCGGGGCTGAAATCCCTGCTGATCAACCACTTCTAGAGCTCTATTCATCACAGCAGTGAATCAATCAAAATTCATCAATGAACTTCTGAGACTGCACGTACGTGTGGATGTGACCCCTGGGGCTGACAGCTGCCATCCAGCAACTACCAAGAGGGACATCCCTCGAGGTCAATGACCCCTGGATTGGGTAAGCCTGAGAATTGGGGAGTCACCAAAGTCTGCCAGAGACATATAAAAAGCAGCAAAGACTATCCCACAATGGTGCTCTCTTTGACGTGACCAACACCCTGCCTGTCCAACCAGAAGGACCAGCTGGTGACCCACTTCCAAAGCAAGATCACACTGTAAGAAGCCTCAACTAGCCATCGATGGTGGACTCCAGAATTTGGGGATAGGTATATCTTGATTCCGGTGCTTAGTATTCATAGCTAGCTACTGTGTGTGTGTTTGTGTGCGTGAATTTGTGTGTTTGAGGGGGATCACCAGCAAGGTTTATGGTCTGACTTTTGCATCCATCCAATAAACTAGAATTTTATGATGATTCTGTGAGTTGGTGCTTTGTAGCCAACAGCCCCATAGGAAACTCATTGCCACAAATGACAGCAGTGTGTTCCAGGTAAAGGTGATCTACCCATCTGAGGACAGTTATGTTGCCAATCTGGCAAGAAGTGCGTATAGCTGCCACATTGGAATCCAAGATGGCTGCTCTGAATTCCCCTTGTGCTCAATATTTCAGACCCCAGTAGCGATAGAAAATTAATTCCAATGATGAAACCAACATTGTAGAAACTGAGAGCAATCATTACGTTTCCATTGTGGTAGGAGTATTGCATTGTGAGATAGATGGCACGTATGTACATTTTAGTTTATTATTAAATACCAAAACGTTTTGAAAAATTGCTACATCAACTCTGTTCTGTCTCATATTACCTCAATACAAAAACCTGCCATGCAGATGGTTGACACCAGACTCTCCTACATCGTCCATAAAGAAACATTGCTATGGCGCAGATAGCATCCCAGAGTCCAGTGAAGCACAGGCGGTACTGGGAATATAAACAACCTTCATTTATAAATCTGTATGGATTCATATGTTCTCTTTGGGAGAAGAGATTGATGTCATATATCTTGACTTCAAAAACGCCTTTGATCTAATATCTGATGATCACCTCTTGGTGAAAGTGGCCAATCATGGCTTTGGGACCACCATGATCCATTGGCTGAGAAATTGGCTCTGTGGTCAGACCCAGAGGGTAGTAATTGATGGAAATCAGTCATAATGGTGCCCTGTTACAAGTGGGGTTCCCCAAGGCTCTCTCCTTGGACCCATATTGTTCAACATCTTCATTAATGATGTGAACATTGGAGTCAGAAGCAGACTGGCCTAGTTTGACGATGACACCAAACTTTGGGGCAAAGCATCCACATCCGAACACAGGAGGGTGATCCAGGCTGACCTGGACAGGCTCAGCAAATGGACGGATGAGAACCTGATGGTGTTTAACATTGAAAAATGCAAGGTTCTCCATCTTGGGAGGAAAAACCTGCAGCATCCTTATACATCATTGACCACAAGATGAACATGAGCCTGCATTGTGATGCTGCGGCTAATAAAGCAACCAAAACACTACATTGCATCCACAGATGCTTCTCAAGCAAATCCCAGGACGTCATTCTCCCCTTGTACTCAGCCTTGCTGAGGCTGCAACTGGAGTACTGCATCCAGTTTTGGGCTCCACAATTCAAAAAGGATGTGAAGAGGCTTGAGAGAGTGTAGAGGAGATCCACGCACATGATCAGAGGCCAGGAAAAAAGGACTTAAGAAGAAAGGCTGAGAGCCATGGGACTCTTCAGCCTGGAAAAGC
>NW_005843421.1:53856-56257 GCF_000455745.1 Alligator sinensis | reverse complement strand
ATGTGTAAGGACAGATATGCAAAGTAAAGGCAGGGAATGCATGGTATCTTCTTGCCAAGAGCGGGGATCTGGAGAAGGCTGCACTGAGTCACATCCTGAGGGCAAAATCCAAGGTTGGGAATATCGGCAAGACTCACAAAAGAAGACGGTTGACCCCATAGCCCTCAAATTGAGACTCACATACCTTATCAACAGAGCAACTCTGGCCAGGCTGGTGTGAGCTGCACCTGGCCTTCTCCCTTTGTCCTGTCTAAAGAGAACAGCTGCAGCAGATAGCAGCATCAGGGCCCAGCAGGCCCAGCCTCTGCGAGCAGGCTCGGGTGCAAGGGTCCGAGAGGCGCTGTGGCAGGAAGAGGAACTTTGGGCCAGGACGTGCAAGAGAACAGGAACAGGAGCAGGCACAGGTTTTGTTTGCTTATGGTTTTGGGTAGCCAACGTTCCTGTAGCCCTGAGCTCATCTAGCTCTCGTCTCTGCTCCTGGAGCAGTCCAAATGCTGGCATAGCCCAGGTGCAGTCCATTCAAGGGGAGGCAGGGTTCCTCCCACTTCACCACCTCTGCCAGGAGCAGTCCTGGCAAGGGCAAGCTTTGGTGCTGCACCTGCACAAGTCAGTCCCCGCTTGGAAACTGCTTATTACTGGCCTCTCCTCTCAGGCAGCACTTGGCTTCTGTCTCCCCCTGCCTGGGGCTGAAGCTGAGAAGCCACACAAGGTCCTGGTTGTCCTGCCACTTCCATGTCTGTTTGGGCTTTGCTTGAATTGGAAGAAGGGACTGGAGTAAAAGCTCATGCTCTCTGGCCGGGAATCAAACCCCGGGCCACAGCAGTGAAAAGGCCAAATCCTAGCCACTGGACCACCAGAGAGGGGTCAACTCTATACCTCATGGCCTCCTACAGTGCTGTCTCACTCACCTTTTCACAGCTCCCTGCATTTTATACAAGGCTGGGGCCTGCCGCCTTGGGGAGACTTGGGCATTGCCAAGAGGGTAAGCAACCTTGTACCTTAGGCCAACTTGAATTCCCCAACTGGGCAAATGCCAGGGTTTGGGGCTCTCCCAGCCACCGCATGGGGCCGAGCCCTTCTGCCCTGATCTTCCTCGCTCCTGGCATTGAAATCCAGGTGCTGCCAGGCTGCGCTTTGAGCTCAGCGCAGCCACTCCTGCATGTCTGCTTCTCCCTGCACACGCCGGGCTCCGCAGAGCAGCCTGGCCCGACTCATGGCTGGGGAGCGCCCCCCGTCAGCGCCTTGTCCCCCTGGGAGAACCACTTCCTGGGTGCCCACTCCCACCCCATGAGACCCGAGTCTTCACTCCCAAGGGCAGCGGTGCTTGGAGGTGAGGCCTGAGCCCTGGTTGTGCTCCCCAAGTGGCTGCACCCCATTCCCAGCTCTCGCAGCCAGGCAGTGGCAGTGTTCCTGGCACCGCCCAGCCATGCCCAGGCACATGAATGGCAGGACAGAGCTGTGGGGGCAGGGGGGGTGCCAGGTACATTCCTACCCAGAGCAGCGACTGGGGGCAAGGCGGTGCTGAGTCATGGCCTGGGATCAAAGGTCCACATGCCCAACTTGGGGCTTGAACCTTAGATTAAGAGACTCATGCTCTACCAACTGAGCTAGTCCAGTTGCCAGGGAATAGGGCCCCGCCTCATCTTTCTGCTTTTGCAAGATGCTTGCTGACGGGGACCGAACTCTCAACCTTGCCATTATTAGCACTATGCTCTAACCAACTAAGCTAACTAGCCACCACAGATCAGGTTGTGGGATGAGAACTCATTCAGACCTGCCCGTCTCTCACTGCCTGGGGTCCACCCAGCAGCTGCTGCCAGGAAACGGGGCAGCAGAGGAGCAGGGCCATGATTGCCGCTGGCCCCTGTCCCAGGCAGCGGGCTGCTTCCCTGCTCCATGACCGCCTCACCACACAGACCTAACTCCATCCTTTCCAGGCTCCTCCAGCCGAGCCCTGCGCTGGTCACAAGTGTCCCCTGGGGCCCGTGGCTGCTGATCCTGTGGGGACAGAAGTGCCTCCGCTTCCCTGCTCCAGCAGTGCCAGCCCTCCACCAGCCCTCCCAGCACTCGCCATGCTGGGTCCCAGCAGGACAGGTGGCGGGGGCAGGTGGAGGTGGAGGCTGCCGGGGGAATGGTGCACGGGGTAGTGGAGTGAGAGGCAGGAGTGGCCAGGCTAAAGGCTGCAAGGAAGGCCCATGTGTGTGGGGTCCTGGGGTTTTATTTGCTACCCGTTGGACCCTGCAGGGAAGCGCTGGTGGAGGGAGCACAGGGAGGGCTGTGGGGTTTGGTGAGTGGGAAAAGCAGCACCACATCATTGGGGCATCCAACCTGGGGTGCCCGTGGGACAACAGGGACACTCAGTGTGGCGGGCCAGTAGGGGGCGCTCCTGCGTTGAGCTGCC
>NW_005843421.1:44218-46468 GCF_000455745.1 Alligator sinensis | reverse complement strand
GCTGTTGCCAGGAGCGGGACAAGGATGTGTCTTGTGGCCACTGTGGGGGCAGGTGCAGCTGGGAGAAGGCACGGGGGGATTTGGCCCTGTCCAGAGGTGTTTTCAGGCTGGACAGCTGGTGCTCACCCTCTCACACTCCAGCCCCTCTGTGACGGTGCCAGGACATGTGGGGATGAGGACGGGGCTGAGCCCTTCCCCAGGGGTTTGGCAGAGGCTCCCGGGCAGGGGCCACATGGAAGGTCACTCCTCTGTGAATGTCCCGTGTCCCTCTCTCCCCCTGAGCCTCCTTCCATCTTCTCTGCCTTGCCTCTGCCTCCCTTCGGCTGAAAAACCCCAAGTGTGAGGGGCTTATCTGCGCTCGGGGCTGCACTGTCTGCCTGTGTGGTGAGCAGGGCGAGCTGGGCTGAAAGGTTTCGTCTACTGGAGCCTGCGTTGAACCGGAGCCAAGATTCCCCGTCTCTGCTGCCCTGGCTCGGCCTGCTTGTTCAGGGAAGGGTCCAGTGGGAGCCGCTCCCCACCTGTCAGCTAATCCAGTGGTTCTCCACCTTTGCTACCTTACGTGTCCCCTGCCGATTGAGGCAGCAAAAGGGAAACTGGAAACCCCGCCGTGGCACTTCCGTTTTCGTGGCCACAAGCCAAGTCCCACTTTTTCCACCGTGGCCAGGGCCAAAGCAGCCTGCGTGGGGCCTCCCTCCCTATCCCCTGGTGCACTGATGCTGGGGTGTTAACACCCTGGTGCACTGGACTCAGTGGGAGGGATGGCAGCAGGAACTTCTGGTCTATGAAGGTAAAGCCCGAAATGCAGCACCTGCCAACACCCTGCCTGTGTCTCGCGTACCCTAAGGGTACACGTACAACAGGTTGAGAAACACTGGCCTAATCCAACTCTTAGGGCACCTGAGCAAATTCCTGAACCACGGGGAAAAGCCTCCGCCCCTCTAGCTTTCAGAGATCCTCGCTGTTTTTCCTGTGCATCATGTTTCTCTTCCCTGCCTTCTCTCGCAGTCTGGATCTTCAGGGCTGAGGAAGGAAGCAAAAGTGGGGGGAAAGGAGAAGGATCCACTACAGCTAGGAATCAAACCCAGGTCAACTGCTTAGAAAGCAGCTATGTGCACTACTATACCACCAACACAGGACAGGGCTGCTGCTGCCAATCAACTAAACAAGGAGGAAACCCTGGTACTGTGTTTCTGTTTCGCCAGGACCCTGGGCCTGCTCCACTCCTGGCTTTTCAGATTTCTCCAACTGGGGATATGGGATCATGTCAGAACCTGTGGATTTGCACCTGCTCCTGCCCATCCCGGACTGGTGCAACCCAGGGAGAGTCCAGCCCTCCCTGGACAGCAGAGGAGGGTCTTGGACCAAAGAGCTGGGAGAGAGGAGCAGAGTCCATCCCAGGAGCAGACCCTGAGCAGGGAGGTGGCACAAGCGGGTGTGTTGCATGGAAGCGGGGATCCCTGCAGGTCTCAGGAGAGGGTCAAACTGGTCTGAGCTGCCGGGCAGGCTTCAGCCTTGGTCCAGGTGGGGCTGGTCACTATTGTCCCTCCAGCTTCGGCCACGGTGCTCACTGTCATTGGGTCCCTCCGGTCCTTGGCATGGTTATTTGTAGTATTGTTCTTTCAGCATCTCATTTCCATCAGCCCTTGTCTTCCACAGGCCTGAAGAGGATACAGGCTGTGAAGTGGTAGCTAACCCTGCACACAAGGGGCAATGCCCCAGGAGGAGGTGAGTTGCCTTTGGTGCCCGAACATGGCTGGCTCCCACTACTTCGCTTGGCTCACACCAGGCAACTGACTCCCACCCCAGCTGAGAGGGGCAGCAAGGCCTGGCTTCATCTCTGCTGGGCAGGTCGGAGCTGGCTGGGCTTGGGGCAGGCACTTCAAACCCCAGTACCCTGCACACAAGGGGCAATGCCCCAGGAGGAGGTGAGTTGCCTTTGGTGCCCGAACATGGCTGGCTCCCACTACTTCGCTTGGCTCACACCAGGCAACTGACTCCCACCCCAGCTGAGAGGGGCAGCAAGGCCTGGCTTCATCTCTGCTGGGCAGGTCGGAGCTGGCTGGGCTTGGGGCAGGCACTTCAAACCCCAGTGTCCCTCCAGCCGAGGTGGAGGCTGCAGTATAAAATCCTTGTGTTGTCAGAGGCGGGTCATAGATTCATAGTTTGTAGGGTTGGAAGGGACCTTGACAGATCATCAATTCCGACCCCCTGTCATGGCAGGAAAGAGCACTGGGGCAAAAAGACCCTAAC
>NW_005843421.1:41689-43442 GCF_000455745.1 Alligator sinensis | reverse complement strand
CCCTGGGGGACCCCACTGCCCACATCCCTCCAGGTCAAAAATGACCCTTCCACCACCACTGTCTGTGTGCGGCCCTCCAGCCAGTTAGCGAGCCATTTGACTGTGTAGGTGTTGACATCACAGTCCCCTAGTTTTTTAATGAGAATGGGGTAAGAGACAGTGTTGAAGGCCTTCCTGAAGTCCAGAAAGACTACGTCCACTGCTATCCTTGCATCTAAGGATTTTGTGACCTTGTCATAGAAGGCCACCAGGTTGGTCTGACAGGACCTGCCTCTAATGAACCCGTGTTGGTTGCCCCTAAGCATAACCTCCCCTGCCGGCCCCTCGTGGACATGCGCCAGGATAATTCTCTCAAAAAGCTTACCCAGGATCGAGGTAAGGCTAACAGGCCTATAGTTCCCTGGGTCCTCCTTCCTCCTTTTTTGAAAATGGGAACCGCATTGGCCCTTTTCCTGTCCTCTGGCACCATGGCAGAGCACCACAAGTGCTCGTTAAGCCGTGCCAGGCGTCCCGCCATGACCTCTGCAAATTCCCTCAGCACTCAGGGGTGGAGGTCGTCAGGACCAGCTGTTTTAAATACATCCAGTCCCTCCAGAAGTTCCCTGACTAAATCCTCACTGGCCCTAGGGCTGGGTGTGCCTCCCCCGGGGCCCAACGGGGTCGTGAAGATGGTTTTTGAAACACGACGAGAGTGCATAAGCAGCCACAGCAGCAGGGCGGTACTGCGGAAGCGTGCTGTGTCTGTAACCCAGAGGCTCATGGATCCAATCCATCCTCTCCTAAACGTTTCTTCTTTTTTTGTTTTTTTTGCATTTTCTCCTCCTGAGGTTGCTCCGTGCTTTTCCCTCTGTCCTGAAGCTTTGCTCCCCATTTGAGTCAAAGGGGAAAAAATGCTCTTACTCCATCCCAGGCTCCCCAATGCTCTTCTCAATGTTTGTGATGAGGGGAGCAAAGCATTGCAATCATGGAGCATGCGCATCTGACTCTTCCTTGGCATCTGGCCAGTTGGGCAATGCAAGACACTGCTCCCTGCCAGGTGCCGGCCAGAGAGTTGCCTGTCTGCTTCTCTGGAGGAATGTTTTGCATTGCACACCTTGTTAACTTTGCGGGATTTGCGGCACGGCCCGGGCTGAAAGGCAGGGCTGAAAGGATTAATCTGCTGGAGCCCAAGGGGAAGAGAAGCTGAGATCACGCTGTCCTCTGCCAGTGCTTGACCTGTTTGGGGAGGGAGGGATGCTGTTTTCCTGGTGAATCACATTTCTCTTCCATGCCATCCCCCGCAGTTGGGATCTCGAAGGCTGAGTGAGGAAGGAAAATTGGGAGAAAAATATAAGGAGCAGTGATGGCAAGGCATTGAACTGAGATCAATGGCTGGGAACAGCTGTGCTTGCCACTTTAGCATCAATGCAGGGTTACCAGACCAGGGTCATCCAGCTGGAGAAGAAGGGCTCCCCCACACTGTGTGCATCTTTCCTCAAGCTTGCAGCAGCTCTAGGGATTTGTGGAGAAAAAGACCCAGCCCTTGTGATTCCCTTGGAGCAGTCTCCCTCGCTGTATGGAGCAGGGACACCCAGAAGTGGTCCAGACACCCAGTTCCCTTTCAACTTGTTGAAGCGTAAGTGCGCAGTCAGAGCTGCCCCATCCCTGCGCTTTCAGGAGCAGCCGGAAGAGTGACACTGCAGGGTGTCAGGGAGCCTGCACACCACAGCCGGTCCCAGGCCACTGCAGTGCTGACAGGGATATTTGGGGACCC
>NW_005843421.1:38772-41346 GCF_000455745.1 Alligator sinensis | reverse complement strand
GGGGAGATCCAGCTCCTTCAACTGTCCCTGTGGGGGATGCAGAGCCTTGGTGGGGACGGCTGCAGCTGGTGCCGTGGGCAGAGATGGCACAAGAGCAGGGCCTGGGGCACCGCCGTCGCAGAGCAGTGGCAAGAGCTGTCTGTCCCAAACCCAAGGCAGGAGCATGTGCCGGGGCTGCATTTCCAACTGCAGAGTCCCTCCAGCCGAGGCACGGACTGCAGTACTAAATAACTGTGTTATCAGAGGGGATCGTGAAGATGCTATTAGAAGCATGATGACAAGTTTGGGATACCTACAGCAGAGTGGCGCAGCAGGAGTGTGCTGGGCCCATAACCCAGAGGTTGATGGATCAAAACCATCCTCTGCTAAACGCTTCCTTCTCTTGCTTTTTCTCCTCCTGAGGATGTGCTGTGCTTTTCCCTCAGTCCTGAAGCTTTATCCCGGCTTGGCCACACGGTGGCGCCAAAACCAAGGGCGAGAAACTGGAAACAAATTCAGACACGGCCACCAGTACCTGGTGCAGCCACCCCCACGGACCGTGGCACGGGCTCCACTGACCCCTATTGAGTGTTTCTCAAGCAGGGACTGTGGCACCCTCGGGCAATTGAGATCCTCAGAGAAAGTCTGAGTCTTTCCAAGGCAATATTGCATCTGGAGGAAGTGTGCAGAGCCTGCCAGAAAGAGCTACCGAGATAGGAGGGATCCCGGGCTTCCCACACAGACAAGCCGGCTGCTGGCTGGGAGTCTGGACCATCCTGCTTAGAGTCTCTGCTTTTCCAACTCAGCTATGGTTAATGCTTAATTCACTGGTGCAGGAGATATGCCCCACAGGCCAGATTCAGCCTGTGGAGCCTCTTCCACCAAGCCTCCCTTTCTGCACCTTGGTATGCCAGAGAGAAGAGTGGCAGAGGGTTCAAGGGGCTTTTGTTCCCTGTGGGTCCACTGGGTGGCCCTGGCATCCTGGGAAGAACTGCTAGGAGTGCGGCCCCACCTGCCACTGCCACTGTCCCTATGCAAGACGGGCACCCCAGCTGCTGCTTCACTGCTCTCCCAGCTGGAGCAAGGCAGGGACAGGCTTGGCTCTCCGCCACCTCTTGGTCAGCCACAGAAACCAGACAGCAGGAAGCTCCATGCTGCTTCCACCCTGAGTAAAGTCCTGTTGGACACTGTGGGAGTGGAGGGAAGTACTGGCACTGAGGAGCAGGGGATGCTGAGCGGCGCTCAGAGCAGTCTAATTGCTTCAGGGACTGCAAAATATCATAGGTTGATGTTATCCTGTCCGCCTGTACTTGGACAGTGTGGAAGGTGGCACTGGTGGCATCTCTTGCACCTGCTTATCCAGGTCCAGGAGCTTGCCCTGGCCTCACCTCACAAAGCTGTAAGGAAACTGAAACCAAAGTATGCTCCAGGGGAACTCAGCCTTGCTTGCAGCCTGGCATGGAGTAAATGTCGCTGAGGTACAGGAAAGTGTAAGGTGCCCCTGCCTACAGTGACCTGGAGACTTCTGCTTCCAAAGTATGCACTGCTTTTCCCTCTGTAGGAAATATGCAGGAGGCAGCTCAAATGCATCATAAGGCAGAGGTCAGTGTTGGGAGGACACGAGTGAAACATGCACACCAGGTTAGCACCAGAGTGACCCTGCACCACACTACACAGCGCAGCCCATTGAAGAGCCAGCTTCTGTCAAGAGCTGCTTGGCTTCAGTCTATTTCTTCTCTGCTCCTCCCGATGGTGCAGCTACTCACTTGCCCTGCAGCCAGACTGACCTTATTCCCTTCCAGGTGTGAATACATAGCAAACTCCTGAGCCCATCAGCTGGGGGCACCAAACCTCATGTTGGTGTTGGGGTGGGCCCCCCTGTAGTTCCTGCCAAACCAGGGCCCTGGCCCTGGCCCTGGCCCTGGCCCTGGCTGTGGAGAGCAGGGGCTTGGTGCAGGGTGAACTCTTCAGGCCTTGGTGAGTATCTGTGCAGAAGCCATGAGACTGTCTCATCCCCATAGCATTGAGGGGCTGCAGAGACAGACAGAATATGATCGCTGCCATATCCTGGAACACCTCTGCCTGTGTTTCTCAGGGTGGATTTTGTCCCCACTCTACAGTTGATGGGCTTAGTTTTTCACCACATACCAGGGGTTTCACAGGGCCACATAGAGTGTTATGATGCCCCCCTCTCCTGACACAGAAACATGCACCAAGACACCAACTGTGGTGCTGGGACCCTGGGGGAAAGGCTCTTCCCCAAACATGGCATGGCTGGGGCTGGCTTTTGTGGCAGAAATAGAGGCACCGTTCCCCTCTTCTTCCAAATCAGCCTCTTTCCTAAGAAGAAAGCCAAGAACTTGGACACGGTGGTGATTGAATTTTGGGACCTAGCCTCCCTGAGAGCTGTCCATCCCCAGGTGCCTAGGTCTATTTGGGTCCGAGGGGAAGGTTTAGGGGAGAATCACTTGAGAAGCATCTATGGATGCAAGCCAGAAGTTGGTTTGCTTTACAGGCTGCAACATCGCACTGGGTGGCCCCGGCATCCTGGGGAGAGGGGGTAGAAGGGCAGACCCACCTGCCACTGGTCCCAGA
>NW_005843421.1:26089-35206 GCF_000455745.1 Alligator sinensis | reverse complement strand
TGGGAGGACACGAGTGAAACATGCACACCAGGTTAGCACCAGAGTGACCCTGCACCACACTACACAGCGCAGCCCATTGAAGAGCCAGCTTCTGTCAAGAGCTGCTTGGCTTCAGTCTAGTTCTTCTCTGCTCCTCCCGATGGTGCAGCTACTCACTTGCCCTGCAGCCAGACTGACCTTATTCCCTTCCAGGTGTGAATACATAGCAAACTCCTGAGCCCATCAGCTGGGGGCACCAAACCTCATGTTGGTGTTGGGGTGGGCCCCCCTGTAGTTCCTGCCAAACCAGGGCCCTGGCCCTGGCCCTGGCCCTGGCCCTGGCTGTGGAGAGCAGGGGCTTGGTGCAGGGTGAACTCTTCAGGCCTTGGTGAGTATCTGTGCAGAAGCCATGAGACTGTCTCATCCCCATAGCATTGAGGGGCTGCAGAGACAGACAGAATATGATCGCTGCCATATCCTGGAACACCTCTGCCTGTGTTTCTCAGGGTGGATTTTGTCCCCACTCTACAGTTGATGGGCTTAGTTTTTCACCACATACCAGGGGTTTCACAGGGCCACATAGAGTGTTATGATGCCCCCCTCTCCTGACACAGTTACATGCACCAAGACACCAACTGTGGTGCTGGGACCCGGGGGGAAAGGCTCTTCCCCAAAGATGGCATGGCTGGGGATGGCTTCTGTGGCAGGAATAGTGGCACCTTTCCGCTCTTCTTCCAAATCAGCCTCTTTCCTAAGAAGAAAGCCAAAAACTTGGACACTGTTGTGATTGAGTTTTGGGACCTAGCCTCCCTGAGAGCTGTCCATCCCCAGGTGCCTAGGTCTATTTGGGTCTGAAGGGCAGGGGCAGGGGAGAATAACTGGAGAAGCATCTATGGATGCAAGTCAGAATTTGCTTTGCTTTACAGGCTGCAAAATCACACTGGGTGGCCCTGGCATTGTGGGAAGAGGTGGTAGAAGTGCAGACCCACCTGCCACTGCCACTGGCACTGTCCCCATCCAAGATGGACTCTGGGTGGACGGGGCAGTTCACCATGCGATGGCCATCAAAGCTAACCAAACTCTGGCATGCATTCATCGATGAAAAATCAGGGATGTCGTCGTCCCACTGTACTTGGCCATGGTGAGGCTGCAACTGGAGTACTGTGTCCAGTTTTGGATCCCGCAGTTCAGGGGGGGCATAGATAAGCTCAAGAGAGATCAAAGGAAAGCCAACTGCATGATCAAAGACAAAGAGAGCAAACCTGATGAGGAGAGGTTGAGGGACATAGGACTTTCAGCCTGGGAAAGAGAAGGCACAGGGGTAGGTTGGGTGGCAGCCTGTAGATACATAAGGGGAGTGCATGAGGATCTGGGAGAACAGTTGTTCACCAGGTCTCCCCAAGGAATAACAAGGTCCAATGGCCACAAACTCCTAGAAGGCAGATTTAGATTGAACATAAGGAGAATCTTGTTCATGGTCCGATTGCCCAGGGTCTTCAACAGACTCCCCCCGGAGGTGGTGCAAGCACCTACTTGGGACTCATTTAAAAGGTGTTTGGAAGTTTATGTTGCTGGGATCATTTGATCCCTGAAGACTTGCCATCTACAGCAGAAGGGCTGGACTTGGTGATCTCTCACGGGCCCATTCCAGCCCCTAATGTCTTTGAAATCTCTGTGTATGCCCATGCATTTAGAGTGCAATTGCCCAGGCCCTTCCTTCTTTTACAGTTATAATTCATGTCCATGCTGCAGCTGAAGGGCCCAGGACTGAATCAGAAATAAGCACAAAGAAGAAGCTAAGTGGGGCCCTGGTGGTCTAGTGGGCAGGATTTGGTGTTCTTACCACCACGGCTAGGGCCCTTCCTTCTTTAACAGTTATAGCTCAGGTCCATGCTGCAGCTGAAGGGCCCAGGACTGTATCCGAAATGAGCACTAAAAGGAAAGTAAACAGGTCCCTGGTGGTCTAGTGGTTAAGATTCGATGCTTTCACCACCACAGCCTTGGTTTGATTGCCAGCTGGGGAATCTTCCCTTGCCACCTTTCTGCTTTTCTTCTTCCAACTACACAAAGGAGCCCTTCAACCCACTCCCCACAGCTCCTACGGCACGTGGGAGACAAGATGTGAATAAGGCAGTTCCCTTACTCAGTTCTGCACCAGCGTTACATCTGGCTAGGGTAGGTCAGGGCAGAAGGGCACAAAAATATAGGGTGGGCACGGGTGGATCTTGAAGGGAGTGGGAGACAGGATTCTCACATGATTTCCAACTGGATAAACCTTTCCCATGTCAGGACAATGTGACAACTGCTGAGTGACAGAAAATTAGGAACCCAACGTGGGGGTGATGCAAATCATTTCAGGAAGATTCCTAAAGCCTCTACGAGGAAGCATGTAATATAATGCATCTTTTGACCTGAGAGAGGGATTTGGGCTGTGGGTGAGGAAGAATACATGCTGAGCTCATTGGTTTCCAGCCAGGCTTGTTCAGGACAGAGAATCTGCCTATTCCTTTCAGTGGGAAAGGCAATGCAGTTACTTTGCTGAAGCAACAGCACTTTTCTGTAGCAAGAGCTCCTTAAGTGGAAAACTAGGGCCTCAGTAGAATACTTCGACACACAATTGTTTTGTTTTTGGTGTACCCATTCTGCCCATAATCCCTTAATTGGACCAACTTTTGTGATATGTATGTTAAAATAGTGAAAAGGTAATTAAGAAAGAAAAATTAGAAGTTAAAAGGCTCATGGCTATAAATATCTAATATGTTGGGCCAAGAAGGCCCAAAAGTGGGGAATGTGGAAATAAGTTTAACCAGGCCTCTTACTTGACTAAGAGGAGAGACAAAGTGAGAGAAAGAGAAGAGAAAAAGATGCCGATGCTGATGCTATGTGTTTCAAAATGTTCTAAGATACGGAAAAACCTTCATGTCTTGTTTTGTCTTTGTGCACATGTTAACCTCCTCCTTTCCAGGAACCAAAAAAAGCCAAAACTGATAGCTGTACCCAAAACAATGTGTTTGCTAAAAAAGTAAACTGCTTATGTGTGAGAAATGAATGATCAATTTCTTCCTGTTTCTTTCAAGGTTGCTTTGTCTGAACCCTGCATCTTTTCTCGCTGTCTAAAGTATAAATACGCTTGTAAACTTGTAGAGGTCAGAGTTCCGTTGAGAAGCCTCCTTGTGATCACTTGTAGAGCTTTAAATAAACCTAGATGGCTCTGCCAATTCTGAGAAAACCACAACGCGAAGTTTGATTTCTTCCACAATTTGGTGCCGTGACTCGGATAGACATGCCCAGAGTGATTGGTTGAGATACAGACTGTCTCCTCACTGATGCCCCGGTGCCATACTAAGGTAAGAGACCTTTTGAAATCTCTATTGGGGCTCTTCGGCAAGAGACTGCCTGTGTGTCTTCCTGTTTGCTGCTTGAGGCTTACCTTATCCGACCCTTTTGCTGCCAGAATTGTCAGACCCACTATGTAAGTAGGAACTGTGAGTAGAAAAGAGTTTGACACTGTGTCGCTGTTGTCAGTGAATGTGTTTCCCCGTGTGAATTGAGTTAAGTTGTGTAAAGAACTATGCGGTCTTTCTGATGCAAGGAGCGGAAACCTTGTGCAGCTGCCCCGAGGACACCAGACTTGTTCTGTGTGCTCTTTGAAAGCAAGGGTGCAAGGTGGAAACCCTTAGACTGAAGGAGAGCAGGGTTCTGTGATGAATTTTCCCTACCCCCACTCAGGAATGAGCTGTGTCTAACAGTGAGCAACTGCACTGTGTGCTGGTGCTGTGGAGTCTTGGTGTCTAACAGTGAGCAACTGCACTGTGTGCTTCTGCTGCAGAGTCTTCTCTTTGGACATGAGCCACAGCATTCCTGTGCCACTAGCAAATCTCACAACCTGACCAGACACCCTCAATAAGCCTCTCCTGTGTGAAAGACCTGTTTGAATTGAGTTTAAGAAATGGGAAGCGGAGGGTCTGAAGATGTACTGGCTCTGCCAAAAGGGACTCCAGCATTGTACATGTACACACACCATGGCCATAAGAGTTGTAAGTTTCTAGACAAACGGAATTGGTATACCGGAGATGATGCTAGCTTGCAGTGTCCCCTGGCGGGAACATCTGATTTAAGTAAAATCCTTCATCTCCGCGGAGCCCTTGAGTCAAGAGGCACTAAAACACCACAGACTCAGTGGGACACATTTTTTGATTAGTATGCAGAAGCTTCCAAAAGATGTCAAGAATCTCAAGTTTGGAGCCTTAAGGACTCCCAAGAAAAACTAGAATCTCAGATAAAGGAATTAAAATAGAAAAATGCACAAATAGGAGATCCCCCATCATCAGCACCAGCACAACTTTATCCACAACTGACTGAGAATGAATATGTAGAAGACAAAATTGGTTTTTTAGTGTGCCATCCCCATACCAGTCCCAGGAGATCCCCTAAACCTTGTTAAGCAATTCCCCAATATCAGGGAAGAACCCCAGAAGTTTAGAGATGAATTGGAAACTGTAATCAATTGTTATGAGCCAACATGGGCAGATTTAAACCAATTAATGAGAAGTGTTCTACCCTCCGAGGTCCATAACCGCCTCATCGCACAGGCTAATTGGCCTCCTCAAGGCCCCAGGATGGGAAGTCGCTTAGTAAGTGCCTGAGAACGCTTTCTTGAGGCTGTGCTTAAAATCTGTCCCAGGAAAACTGACTGGGCCAAAATAAATAACTGTAAGCAAAACAAAGGAGAAGCCCCAGCAGACTACATGGATCTCTTGAAACTCATATTTGAAAGACATTCTGGCATTGAAGATGCAGCTGAAACTGGCCCAGAAGCAGTTGCCGCCGCTATTGTCCAAGGACTTCTTTCTGAAGTCCAAGAACAGCTGCGTACAATTGCTGTAGGTTGGAAACTAAGACGCTTACAGAGCTAGTCACCATTGCAAATCACTGTGCAGCCTGCCAAGAAAAGAAAAAGGATTCCATGGAAACTAAGCTAATGTCTTTACAAATACAAACTTTAGGCAGAGGTAGAAGCTGAGGTTTCCATCAAGGACAATTCAGAGACAGGGGACGTGGTCGTGGGATGGGACGAAGAGTATTTCAGTCCCAAAATAATGACAGTTGTTATTATTGTGGCCCACCAGGAAACTGGAAGGCTCAATGTCCTCACTGGCCTGGCCAGCAGTGGGGTGGAGGGCACGGCTCAACCTCTCTCCACTGAGCGAGAGCGGTGCGGCGCAGGGCTGCAAAGGTGAGTGGGTCCTCACAGCACTGTGTGGGGCAGGGGAGCAGAGAAGGGCGACAGACCCAGCAGCTGCAAAAGTGGTGGATCGCATCCCGAGGAAATGCCACCTGGCATTAGGTGCCTGGACCAGGCAACAGAGACCTGCCCCACCCAGTATCCTCCTCCCTTTCCTTCCCTTTGTCCGGGACAGGGCTGCTAAAACTGCTGCTGCCTGCAGGACCACGGACCTTGGCCTTGCAGCACAACACTTCCCAGAGGGGAGCCATGTAGGCAGTCACTTCTTGGTCTCATTCTCTCCCAAGGAGGAGAGCTGGAGGGATGATACTGGTTGTCCAGGAGAGCAAGGAAGACTAGAGAGCTGGACACAACAGGACCCAACAGTGCAGCCCATAGGGGCTCAAACCCCCAACCTTGCTGTTATTAGCATTATACTCTAACCAACTGAGCAAACCAGCGGTAAGTGCTGGGGATGAGCACTTGTTCAGACCCGCTCCTCTCTCACTGCCGGGGTCCGCCCAGCAGCTGCCGCCAGGACACGGGGCAGCAGAGGAGCAGGGTCATGAGCACCGCTGGCCTGTGCCCCAGGCAGAAGGCTGCTTTCCTGCTCCACCGCCGCCAGACCACATGGACCTCAGCCCCATCCTGTCCAGGCTCCTCCAGGCAAACGCTGCGCTGGTCCCGAGTGTCCCCCGAGGCCCGTGGCTACTGATCCTGTGGGGACAGAAGTGCCTGCACATCAGAGGCAGTTTAAGGATGGACAGCTGTAGCTCACCCTCTCAGACTCCAGCCCCTCCGTGACGGTGCCAGGACATGTGGGGATGAGGATGGGCTCAGCCTTCCCCAGGGGTTTAGCAGAGGCTGCCAGGCAGTGGCCATAAGGAGGGTCACTCCTCTCTGCATGTCCTGTGTCCCTATCTTCTCCCTAAGCCTCTTTCCCATCTCCTCTGCTTTGCCTCTGCCTCCCTTCAGCTTAAAACCCTCCAGTGCGAGGGACTCATCTCTGTTGGGGGCAGCACTGGCTGGCTGTGTGCGGAGCAGGGTGAGTGAGGCTGAAAGGTTTTGTCTGCTGGAGCCCGCAGGGAACCAGAGCCAAGATCGCCCCTCTTTGTTGCCCCAGCTCAGCCTGCTTGTGCAGGGAGGGATCCGGTGGGTGCAACTCCCCACCTGTCATCTAATCAAGTAGTTCTCAACCTTTGGTGGTTTATGTGACCCCTGTCGATCGAGGCGGCAAAAGGGAAACTGGAAGTCCCACCGTGGCACTTCTGTTTTCGCCGCTGCAAGCTGAGTCCCACCTTTTCCACCGTGGCCTGGGCCAGAGCAGTCTGAGTGGGGCCTCCCTCCCTATCCCCTGGCACACTGATGCTGGGGTGTGAACGCCCTGGTGCACCGGACACAGTGGGAGGGGTGGCAGTAGCAGCTTCTGGCCTATTAAGACAAAGCCCAAAATGCAGCACCTGCCAACTCCCTGCCTGTGTCTCGTGTACCCCAAGTGTACACGTACCACAGGTTGAGAAACACTGGCCTAATCTAGCCCTTGGAGCACCTGTGAGAACACCTGAACTACAGTGAAAAGCCTCCGCCCCTCTGGCCTGCAGAGATCCTCGCTGTTTTTCTTGTGCATCATGTTTCTCTTCCCTGCCTTCTCTCGCAGTCTGGATCTTCATGGCAGAGGAAGGAAGCAAAAGCGGGAGAAAGAGAAAAGCAGCTGTGTTGGCAGGGAATCAAACCAAGGTCAACTGCCAGGAAAGCAACTATGTTCACTACTATACCACCAACACAAGCCCTGCTTCAACTTGCTGACCAATGAAGCAAGCAGGAAACCCTGGTACTGGATTTGTTTTGCCAGGACCCTTGGCCTGCTCCACTCCTGGCTTTTCAGATTTCTCCACCTGGGGATATGGGATCATGTCAGAACCTGTGGATTTGCACCTGCTTCCGCCCATCCCGGACTGGTGCAGGCTGGGGAGTGTGCAGCCTGCCCTGGGCAGCAGAGGAGGTTCCGGAATCAAAGAGCTGGGGGAGAGGAGCAGAGCCCAGGCTGCGAGCAGACCCCAAGCAGGGAGGAGGCACCAGAGGATGTGCTGCATGGGAGTGGGGATCCCTGCAGGTCTTGGGAGAGGTGAGAGGGACCAACCAGTTTGAGCTGCCAGGCAGACTCCAGCCTTGGGCAAGGTAGGGCCGGTCACTATTGTCCCTCTGGTTCCTGCCATGGTACTCATTGTCACCAGGTCCATCTGGTCCTCGGCATGGCTATTTGTCACGTTGTTCTTTCAATGCCTGCCTGTGGCCCCAGGGAAGGTTCTCTGCCCTAAACCTGCACACAAGGGGCAAAGGCCCCAGGAGGAGGTGAGTTGCCTTTGGTGCCTGAACCTTGCAGGTTCCCACTGGTCTCCTCAGCTCACACCAGACACTTGACCCCGATCCCAGCTGGGAGTGGGCAGCGAGGCCTGTCTCCATCGCAGCCTGCTGGGCAGGTCAGAGCTGGCGGGGCATGGGGTAGGCACTTCCCACCCCAGAGTCCCTCCAGCCAAGGCGGAGGCTGCAGTACAAAATACTCGTGTTGTCAGAGGGCATCGTGAAGATGCTTTTTGAAACACGACAGGTGTGCCTAAATAGTAGCAGCCAAAGGGTGCAGCAGAAACATGCAGGGCCTGTAAACCAGTGGTTGATGGATCAAAACCTTCCTTTGCTAAATGTCTTTCCTCCTTTTTTTTTGTTTTTTGTTTTTTTTGTTTTTTTGTTTTTGCTCTTTCTCCTCCTGAGGTTATGCTGTGTTTTTTCTTCCATCCTGAAGCTTTGTTCCCCATTTAACAAACTAAAGGGAAGGGGAGTGCAGGTTGAGTGTTTGTTCCTCAGGGGAAATATCCTGGATGGGCAAGCAAAGTCAGTCCCATCTTGGAGGAAAGCCAGCAAAAGAGCACAGCTGCCCCCTTGTCCTCCTGCATCTTAAAAGAAAGGCCTACAAAGGATGGAGGACTGGATCCACCACCAAGGAGGAATACTCAATACTCTGCACTGATCAGGTCCTGCAGGGAGTGAACATGGAAAGCCAAAGCTGCTACAGAACTCCAGCTAGCTACAAATATCAAGGACAATAAAAAGTCCTTTTTAGATATGTGGGGAGCCAGAGGAAAAGCAAGGGCAAGATTGGACCCCTGCTAAACCAGATGGGACAACTGACAGCTGAGGCCCAGGAAAACACAAACTTTCTAAATGGGTACTTTGCGTCAGTTTTTCACCAGTCCCATGGGATCCCTCTGCCCTCTGCGGGACAGGGAGGCCAAGGTGTTGGAGATCCCTTACCCTCCATCTATGCTGACCTTGGGAAGGACCACCTTGAGAGGCTGGATACTTTCAAGTCAGCAGGCCCTGACAGTCTAAACCCCAAGAAACTGGCAAGCACCAGACCCCAGCCCCTGGCATGGATTGTCGAGAGCTCCTGGTGCTCAGGTGAAATGCCCAAAGATTGGAAGAAGGCCAATGTGGTGCTTATCTTCAAGAAAGGGAGGAAAGTAGATCCAGCAAGCTACAGGCCCATCATCAGCCTGACCTCTATCCTGGGGAAGGTCTTGGAAAAAGTTTTCAAAGAGGCTGTCCTTAACAGACTGGCTGATGGCCACATCCTGAGGGATAGCCAGCATGGGTTTGTTGTGGGTAGGTCTTGCTTGACCGATCTTATTTTCTTTTATGACCAGGTGACCTATCACCTGGGCAAGAGAGTAGAGATTGATATCATATATCTTGACTTCAAAAAAGCCTTTGATCTGGTATCCCATGGTCACTACTTGACAAAACTGCTTAACTGCGGCCTTGGCCTCACCACAATCCACTGGCTGGGGAATTGGCTCTGTGGTAGGACCCAGAGGGTGGTGGTTGATGGAAGTGAATTGTCATGGTGTGCTGTGACC
>NW_005843421.1:23132-24771 GCF_000455745.1 Alligator sinensis | reverse complement strand
TTAAACTTATTTCCACAACTGCCTGGTTTCAGAGGTTGGCTTGCACCTGAGCATGAAGTCCTGAGAAGACAGGAAGCACCAGACATCCTTACGCCTCTCCTTAATGGGAGGCTTAGGGATTTTATCCAGCAGGTCCGTCACTGTTCCTCAGCAGGAATGGGTACACCAAAAACAAAACAATTGTGTGTCGAAGTATTCTACTGAGGCCCTAGTTTTCCACTTAAGGAGCTCTTGCTACAGAAAAGTGCTGTTGCTTCAGCAAAGTAACTGCATTGCCTTTCCCACTGAAAGGAATAGGCAGATTCTCTGTCCTGAACAAGCCTGGCTGGAAACCAATGAGCTCAGCATGTATTCTTCCTCACCCACAGCCCAAATCCCTCTCTCAGGTCAAAAGATGCCTTATATTCCATGCTTCCTCACAGAGCCTTTAGGAATCTTCCCAAAATGATTTGCATCACCCCCACGTTGGGTTCCTAATTTTCTGTCACTCAGCAGTTGTCACATTGTCCTGACATGGGAAAGGTTTCCCCAGTTGGAAATCATGTGAGAAGCCTGTCTCCCACTCCCTCCAAGATCCACCTGTGTCCACCCCATATTTTTGTGCCCTTCTGCTCCGACCTACCCTAGCCAGATGTAACGCTGGTGCAGAACTGAGTAAGGGAACTGCCTTATTCACATCTTGTCTCCCACGTGCTGTAGGAGCTGTGGGGAATGGGTTGAAGGGCTCCTTTGTGTAGTTGGGAGAAGAAAAGCAGAAGGGTGACAGGGGAGGATTACCTGGGCGGGAATCAAACTCCAGCCATGGTGGTGAGAGCACTGAATACTAACCACTCTACCACCAGGGACCGACTTCCGTTGCTTTTAGTGCTTATTTCTGATACAGTCCTGGGCCCTTCAGCTGCAGCATGGACCTGAGCTATAACTGTAAAAGAAGGAAGGGCCCTAGCCGTGGTGGTAAAAACACCAAATCCTGCCCACTAGATCACCAGGGCCCCACTTAGCTTCTTCTTTGTGCTCATTTCTGATTCAGTCCTGGGCCCTTCAGCTGCAGCATGGACATGAATTATAACTGTAAAAGAAGGAAGGGCCTGTGCAATTGCACTCTGTCATGACCCAAAGGCATGATTTTGTGTGTGCTTCGGCAGCAGAATTATCCCCGCCAAGTTGCAGCTTCATTGCACGGGAGAGTTTCCTGTTGCAGAGGAAAACCCCGGTGCAGGGACGAGTTTCCCGCCTTTCTGCAGCTTCTTTTGCAGAGTGCATTGCTCAAGTTGCAAGAGGAATGCACGGTGCAAAAGAGTTCCCGCCACCGGTATGCAAATTCGTTCCCCGCTATTGGCTAGTTTTAAATTATTCCCATGTGGCGGCTAATGATTGGCCTGTTAGCCATATAAGAGGCTTGAGCAGTTTCCGCCCAAGCCGAAGAGGACTCCACATCCATCTAGTGGGGACTCTGGATACACAGCAGGGTAATAGAGACCCTGTGTGAGATCCAGAGGAGTTTGGCGACCTGATCCATCGCCCACCTCTTCCTGTCTTCGATCACAAATTTTATAAGACGTATCTCTGATTTCGATTTTGGTGGCGTGTTCACCCAGAGCATCCGGAGCTCTGTTCCGTGGAGCCTAGCAAACTCCAC
>NW_005843421.1:18707-22248 GCF_000455745.1 Alligator sinensis | reverse complement strand
CTCAGCCTCTCCTCATAAGGTTTGCTCTCTTCATATTTGATCATATGGTTGGCTCTCCTTTGATCTCTCTTGAGCTTATCTATGTCCCTCTTGAACTGTGGGGCCCAAAACTGGACACAGTACTCCAGTTGCAGACTCACCAAGGCCAAGTACAGTGGGAAGACAACGGCCCTGGTTTTTCATCGATGAATGCATGCCAGAGTTTGGTTAGCTTTGACGGCCATGGCATGGCACACTGCCCTGCCCCGACGGAGTCCATCTTGGATGGGGACAGTGCCAGTGGCAGGTGGGTCTGCACTTCTACCACCTCTTCCCAGGATGCCAGGGCCACCCAGTGCGATGTTGCAGCCTGTAAAGCAAACCAACTTCTGGCTTGCATCCATAGATGCTTCTCAAGTGATTCTCCCCTAAACCTTCCCCTCGGACCCAAATAGACCTAGGCACCTGGGGATGGACCGCTCTCCAGGGAGGCTAGGTCCCAAAACTCAATCACAACAGTGTCAAGTTTTTGGCTTTCTTCTTAGGAAAGAGGCTGATTTGGAAGAAGAGGGGAACGGTGCCTCTACTCCTGCCACAGAAGCCATCCACAGCCATGCCATCTTTTGGGAAGAGCCTTTCCCCCAGGGTCCCAGCACCACAGTTGGTGTCTTGGTGCATGTAACTGTGTCAGGAGAGGTGGGCATCATAACACTGTATGTGGCCCTGTGAAACCCCTGGTATGTGGTGAAAAACTAAGCCCATCAACTGTAGAGTGGGGACAAAATCCATCCTCAGAAACTCAGGCAGAGGTGTCCCAGGATATGGCACTGCTCATAATCTGTGCCTGTCTCTGCAGCCCCTCAATGCTATGGGGACGGGACAGCCTCAAGGCTTCTGCATAGATACTCACCAAGGCCTGAAGAGTTCACCCTGCACCAAGCCCCTGCTCTCCACAGCCAGGGCCAGGGCCCCGGTTCGGCAGGAACTACAGGGGGGCCCACCCCAACACCAACATGAGGTTTGGTGCCCCCAGCTGATGGGCTCAGGTGGTTGCTATGTATTCACACCTGGAAGGGAATAAGGTCAGTCTGGCTGCAGGGCAAGTGAGTAGCTGCACCATCGGGGGGGGCAGGGAAGAACTAGACCAAGCAGTTCTTGACAGAAGCTGGCTCTTCAGTGGGCTGCGCTGTGTAGTGTGGTGCAGGGTCACTCTGGTGCTAACCTGGTGTGCATGTTTCACTTGTGCCCTCCCAACACTTTGCCCTCTGCCCTATGATGCATTTGAACTGCCTCCTGCACATTTCCTACAGAGGGGAAAGCAGTCCATACTTTGGAAGCCGAAGTCTCTGCCTCACTGCAGGCAGGGGCACCTTACACTTTCCTGAACCTCAGCAACATTTACTCCAGGCCAGGCTGCAAGCAAGGCTGAGTTACCTCTAGAGCATACTTTGGTTTCAGTTGCCTTGTGGATTTGTGAGGTGAGGCCAGGGGAAGCTCCTGGACCTGGATAAACAGGTGCAAGAGATGCCACCAGCGCCACCTTCCACCCTGTCCAAGTACAGGTGGACAGGATAACATCAACCTATGATATTTTGCAGTCCCTGAAGTAATTAGACTGCTCTGAGCACAGCTCAGCATCCCCTGCTCTTCAGTGCCAGTACTTCCCTCCGCTCCCACAGTGTCCAACAGGACTTTACTCAGGGTGGAGGCAGCATGGAGCTTCCTGCCGTCTGGTTTCTGTGGCTGACCAAGAGGTGGCGGAGAGCCAAGCCTGTCCCTGCCCTTCTCCAGCTGGGAAAGCAGGGAAGCAGCAGCTGGGGTGCCCGTCTTGCATAGGGACAGTGGCAGGTGGGTCCACACTCCTAGCACGTGTTCCCAGGATGCCAGGGCAACCCAGTGGTCCCACAGGGAACAAAAGCACCTTGAACCCACTGCCACTCTTCTCTCTGGTATACCAAGATGCAGAAAGGGAGGCTTCGTGGAAGAGGCTCCACAGGCTGAATCTGGCCTGTGGGGCATATCTCCTGCACCAGTGAATTAAGCATTAACCATTGCTGAGTTGGAAAGCAGAGAGTCTAAGCAGGAAGGTCCAGACTCCCAGGCAGTAGTGGGCTCGTCTGTGTGGGAAGCCTGGGATGCCTCCTAACTTGGTAGCTCTTTCTGGCAGGCTCGGCACACTTCTTCCAGATTTAATATTGCCTTGGAGAGACTCAGACTTTCTCTGAGGATCTCAAGGTGACCCATGGTGCCACAGTCCAGGCTTGAGAAACCCTCTTTCATAAGCCTGGACACGCAGCAGCTCCTTGGGTCCAAGGAGTCGGTGGAGCCTGTGCCACGGTCCATGGGGGTGGCTGCACCAGGTACTTGTGGCCGTGTCTGAATTTGTTGATGGTTTCTCGCATTTGGGTTTTGGAACCACCGTGTGGCCAAACTGGGAGCAAAGCTTCAGGACTGAGGGAAAGTCACAGCACATCCTCAGGAGGAGAAAGAGCAAGAAAAGGAAGCGTTTAGCAGAAGATGGTTTCGATCCATCAACCTGTGGGTTATGGGCCCAGCACGCTCACGCTGCGCCACTCTGCTAGGGGTGTCATAAAAGTCTCAACATGCTTCAAATAGCATCTTCACAATCTGCTCTGACAACACGAGTATTTAGTACAGCAGCCTGTGCCTCAGCTGGAGGGACTCTGCATTGGAAATGCAGGCCTGGCACATGCTTCTGCCTCAGGTTGGGGACAGACAGCTCTTGCCACTGCTCTGTGCCGGCCGTGCCCCACCGCCCACCGCCCCAGCTGCAGCCATCCCCACCAATGCTCTGCATCCCCCACAGGGACAGTTGAAGGAGCTGGATCTCCCAGCGCCGGCAAGGACAAGCTGAGGACTGGCCACCCTTTGCTGGGGGTCTCCAACAGAATGACAGGAGGGCTTTTTGAGGGAAATCACTCCTGGCATTAGGAGCCCCCTCCTTCCCCTTGGCCTGGGCCCGGCAGCAGAGACCCTCCTTCACCCTGGCCCACCTCTGCCCTTCCCTCTGCCCAGCAAAGGAAGTGCTAAACCACCTGCTGCCAGAGGAAAGCGCCGCCCCGTGCTGCCAACCGTAACCAGGAGCGCTGCTGTTCTCTGCTCTGCACCGCATCCATTCCCAGCTGCAGGGCCCACAAGCACAGGAGTTCCTGGTCTAACTGCCTGAGCAGAGGGCACTGATCCTGGCACCTGCCTGGTCCCCAAATATCCCCGTCAGCACCGCAGCACCTTGGGACCGGCTGTGGTGTGCAGGCTCCCTGGCATCCTGCAGTGTCACTCTTCCGTCTGCTCCTGAAAGTGAAGGGATGGGGCAGCTCTGACTGCATGCTGAAGCTGTTCTCTAGTCAAAATGGAATTGGGTTTCTGGACCACTGCTTGGTGTCCCTGCTCCATACAGCGAGGGAGACTGCTCCAAGGGGTCACAAGGGCCGGGTCTTTTTCTCCACAAAGCCCTAGAGCTGCTGCCAGCTTGAAGAAAGATGCACACAGTGTGGAGGAGCCCTTCTTCTCCAGCTGGATGACCCTGGTCTGGTAACCCTGC
>NW_005843421.1:17225-18481 GCF_000455745.1 Alligator sinensis | reverse complement strand
TCAGCTTCTCTTCCCCATGGGCTCCAGCAGATGAAGCCTTCCAGGCCTGCCTTTCAGCCCGGGCCGCGCCACAAATCCCTCAAAGTCAACAAGCTGTGCAATGCAAGACGTTCCTGCTCAGGTCTCGCCCAAGCCAGACAACACCAGAGAAGCTGACAGGCAACTCTCTGGCCGGCACCTTGCAGGGAGCAGTGTCTGCATTGCCCTGGGATTCCCGGAGCGGGAGCCTCGACTGGCCAGATGCCAAGGAAGAGGCAGATGCCCATGGTCCCTGGTTGCAATGCTTTGCTCCCCTCATCGCAAACATTGAGAAGAGCGTTGGGGAGCCTGGGATGGAGTAAGAGCATTTCTTCCCCTTTGACTCAAATGGGGAGCAAAGCTTCAGGACAGAGGGAAAAGCACAGCACAACCTCAGGAGGAGAAAGAGCAAAAAACAAAAAACAAAAAAAGGAGAAACATGTAGGAGAGGATGGATTCGATCCAGCAACCTCTGGGCTGTGGGCCCAGCATGCTTCTGCAGGGCTGCTGTGCTGCTGCTGTTTATGCTTTCGCATCGTGTTTCAAAAAGCATCTTCACGACCCCGTCAGACCCCGGGGGAGGCACACCCAGGCCCAGGGTCAGTGAGGATCTAGTCAGGGAACTTCTGGAGGGACTGGATGTATTTAAATCAGCTGGTCCTGACGACCTCCACCCCAGGGTGCTGAGGGAATGAGTAGAGGTCATGGCGGGACCCCTGTCACGGCTTTACGGGCACTCGTGGTGCTCTGGTGTGGTGCCAGAGGACTGGAAAAGGGCCAATGTGGTTCCCATTATCAAAAAAGGGAGGAAGGAGGACCCAGGGAACTATAGGCCTGTTAGCCTTACCTCGATCCTGGGTAAGCTATTTGAGAGAATTGTCCTGGCGCATGTCCGCGAGGGGCCGGCAGGGGAGGTTATGCCTAGGGGCAACCAACACGGGTTCATTAGAGGCAGGTCCTGTCAGACCAACCTGGTGGCCTTCTATGACAAGGTCACAAAATCCTTAGATGCAAGGATAGCAGTGGACGTAGTCTTTCTGGACTTCAGGAAGGCCTTCAACACTGTCTCTTACCCCATTCTCATTAAAAAACTAGGGGACTGTGGTGTCAGCACCTACACAGTCAAATCGGTCGCTAACTGGCTGGAGGGCCGCACCCAGAGAGTGGTGGTGGAAGGGTCATTGTCGACCTGGAGGGATGTGGGCAGTGGGGTCCCCCAGGGCTTGGTCCTCTGACCC
>NW_005843421.1:14864-17151 GCF_000455745.1 Alligator sinensis | reverse complement strand
TTCAACACTGACAAGTGCAAGGTGCTGCACCTGGGGAGGAAGAACCAGCAGCAGACCTACAGCCTTAGGGAACTCCGTTATTGTCAGTGCAGAGGCAGAAAAGGATCTTGGAGTCATTCTTGATGCCAAAATGAACATGGGCTGACAGTGTGGGGACGCAGTCAGGAAGGCCAACCGCACCTTGTCATACATCCACAGATGCATGTCAAGCAGGTCCAAGGAGGTGATCCTCCCCCTCTATACAGCACTGGTCAGGCCCCAGTTGGAGTACTTCATCCAGTTCTGGGCACCGCACTTCAGGAGGGACATGGACAGCATTGAGAGGGTCTCGAGGAGGGCCACTCGCATGATCGGGGGCAGCAGAGCAAACCCTGCTCAGAGAGGCTAATGGACCTGAACCTGTTCATCCTCCACAAGAGAAGTCTGAGGGGGGAATCTAGTGGCCTGTTCAAATGTCCTAATGACACTAAGATGTGGGTGATGTGGGCACGCTAGAAGGGAGGAATAGGCTGCTATTGGACCTAGACAGGTTATCGGGGTGGGCAGATGAGAACAGGATGGGTTTCAACACTGACAAGTGCAAGGTGCTGCACTGGGGGAGGAAGAACCAGCAGCAGATCTACAGGCTGGGGAACTCCCTTTTTGTCAGTGCAGAGGCAGAAAAGGATCTTGGAGTCACTCTTGACGCCAAAATGAACATGGGCCGACAGTGTGGGGACGCGGTTAGGAAGGCCAACCACACCTTGTCATACATCCACAGATGCATCTCAAGCAGGTCCAAGGAGGTGATCCTCCCCATCTATACAGCACTGGTCAGGCCCCAGTTGGAGTACTGCATCCAGTTCTGGGCACCGCACTTCAGGAGGGACATGGACAGCATGGAGAGGGGCCAGAGGAGAGCCACCAGCATGATCTGGGGGCAGCAGGGCAGGCCCTACGAGGAGTGGCTATGGGACCTGAACCTGTTCAGCCTCCACAAGAGAAGGCTGAGGGGGGAACTAGTGGCCTGTTACAAACTGGTCAGGGGGGACTAGCAGGCATTGGGGGAGTCCCTGTTCCCCAGAGCACTACCAAGATTGACTAGAAATAATGCTCACAAGCTGGCAGAGGGTAGATTCAGACTAGACATCAGGAGGCGCTACTTCACTGTCAGGGCGGCTAGGATCTGGAACCATCTTCCAAGCAAAGTGGTGTTGGATCTTACCCTGGGGGTCTTTAAGAGGAGGCTAGATAAACACCTTGCTGGGGTCGTTTGACCCCAGTGCTCTTTCACTGCCATGGCAGGGGGTCAGACTTGATGATCTGTCAAGGTCCCTTCTGGCCCTACAAACTATGAAACTATGAAACAATGAAACTATGACCCACCTCTGACAACACAAGTATTTTATACTGTAGCCTCTGCCTCGGCTGGAGGGACGCTGGGTTTGGAAGTGCCCACCCCATGCCCGGCCAGCTCCGACCTGCCCAGTAGGCTGAGACGAAGCCAGGCCTTGCTGCCACTCTCAGCTGGGGTGGGAGTCAGTTGCCTGGTGTGAGCCGAGCGGAGGAGCGGAGCCTGTGATGTTCGGGCACCAAAGGCAGCTCACCTCCTCCCGGGTCCTTGCCCCTTGTGTGCAGGGTTAGCTCCCAGTTCAAGGCCTGGAGCCTCCTCAGGCCTATGGAAGACAAGGGCTGATGGAAATGAGATGCTGAAAGAACAATGCTACAAATAACTGCGCAAAGAACAGGAGGGACCCAGTGTCAACGAGCACCATCGCAGAAACCGGAGGGACAATAACACCTGGCCCCAGCTGGCCCGAGGCTGCAACCCACCCAGCAGCTCAGACCAGTTGGACCCTCTCCGCAAATCTTCAGGGATCCCTGCTCCCGTGCAACACACCCGTTTGTGTGTGTTGCATGGGAGCCACTTCCCTGCTCGGGGTCTGCTGCCAGCCTGGGCTCTGCTCCTCTCTTCCATCTCTATGGTCCCAGACCCTCCTCTGCTGTCCAGGGAGGGCTGGACACTCCCCAGCTTGCACCAGTCCGGGATGGGCGGGAACAGATGCAAATCCACAGTGTGGCAGAAATGCCCCGTCGGTGCCCCTCTCCAGAGATCTGCCTCAGCCAGCCTGAGAGGCTGCTGTTGAATCTCTCACAGCGGGGATCTCCCACCTTGTCTGCAGACAAAAGCCTGGCGCCTGGGAGGCGATGCTCTGGTCACCTGGGCAGGTGGGGGAAAAGACCCGGCCCTGCGCGCGGGCCCAGGTAGCCAGGGATGCTTTGCAGATTGGACGGTTTGTAGCCAGTA
>NW_005843421.1:3430-14287 GCF_000455745.1 Alligator sinensis | reverse complement strand
CGGAGCCTGGAAGGTGGTCGGGCGCAGGGAGGTGGGCGGCTCAACGCAGGAGCGCCCCCTACTGGCCCGCCACACACAGGTTCTGACATGATCCCATATCCGCAGTTGGAGAAATCTGAAAAGCCAGGAGTGGAGCAGGCCTAGGGTCCTGGCGAAACAGAAACACAGTACCAGGCTTTCCTCCTTGTTTAGTTGATGGGCAACTACAGATGCAGCCTGTGTTGGTGGTATAGTGGTGAGCATAGCAGCCTTCCAAGCAGTTGACCTAGGTTTGATTTCCAGCCAATGCATATCCTTCCCTTTCCCCACAACTTTTGCTTCCTTCCTCAGCCCTCAAGATCCAGACTGAGAGTGAAGGCAGGGAAAAGTAACATGATAAACAAGAAAAACAGCAAGGATCTCTGCAGGCCAGAGGGGTGGAGGCTTTTTCCCTTGGTTCAGGAATTTGCTCAGGTGCCCTAAGAGTTGGATTAGGCCAGTGTTTTTCAACCTGTGGTACGTGTACCCTTGGGGTATGCGAGACACAGGCAGGGTGTTGGGTGCATTTTGGGCTTTACATTCACAGACCAGAAGATCCTGCTGCCACCCCTCCCACTGTGTCCGGTGCACCAGTGCATTCACACCCCAGCATCAGTGCACCAGGGGATAGGGAGGGAGGCCCCACGCAGGCTGCTTTGGCCCAGGCCACAGTGGCAAAAGTGGGACTTGGCTTGTGGCCGCGAAAACGGAAGTGCCACGGCGGGGCTTCCAGTTTCGCTTTTGCCGCCTCGCTCGGCAGGGGACACGTAAGGTACCAAAGGTGGAGAGCCAGTGGATTAGGTGACAGGTGAGGAGCGGCTCCCATCGGATCCCTCCCTGCACAAGCAGGCCGAGCCGGGACAGCAGAGGGGCAATCTTGGCTCCGGTTCACCGCAGGCTCCAGTAGATGAAACCTTTCAGCCCCGCTCGCCCTGCTCACCACACAACCAGGCAGTGCAGCCCCGAGCGGAGATAAGCCCCTCGCACTTCATGTTTTTCAGCCAAAGGGAGGCAGAGGCAAGGCAGAGGAGATGGAAGGAGGCTCAGGGTAAGAGAGGGACACGGGACATTCACAGAGGAGTGACCCTCCATGTGGCTGCTGCCCAGCAGCCTTTGCCAAACCCCCGGGGAGGGTTCAGCTCCGTCCTCATCCCCACATGTTCTGGCACTGTTACAGAGGGGCTGGAGTTGAGAGGGTGAGCACCAGCTGTCCAGCCTGAAAACACCTCTGGACAAGGCCAAATCCCCACCTGCCTTCTTCCAGCTGCACCTGCCCCCACAGTGGCCACAAGACACTTCCTTGTCCTGCTCCTGGCAACAGCTGGCTCTTGGGAGCCTGACTCCCTTCTCCTTGTCCCAGGGCTGAGCGACAGCTCCACCGCCAACCTTGTCCTTCTTAGGTTCATGGTGAGTGTCCCTGTTGTCCCACGGGCACCCCAGGTTGGATGCCCCAATGATGTGGTGCTGCTTTTCCCTCTCACCAAACCTCACATCCCCCTGCCTGTGTACCTTCCACCAGCACTTCCCTGCCGGGTCCACGGGGTAGCAAATGAAACCCTGGGACTCCACACACATGGGCTTTCCTTGCAGCCTTCAGCCTGGCCACTCCTGCCTCCCACTCCACTCCCCCATGCACCATCCCCTGGCAGCCTCCACCTCCGCCTGCCCCCTCCATCCATCCTGCTGGGACCCAGCATGGGGAGTGCTGCGAGGGCTGGTGCAGGGCAGGCACTGCTGGAGCAGGGAAGCACAGGCACTTCTGTCCCCACAGGATTAGCAGCCATGGGCCCCCAGGGACCCTTGTGACCAGTGCAGGGTTGGGCTGGAGGAGCCTGGACAGGATGGGGTTAGGTCCGTGCAGTCTGGCAGTGTTGGAGCAGGGGACCAGCCCGCTGCCTGGGCCAGCAGCGCTCATGGCCCTGCTCCTCTGCTGCCCCGTGTCCTGGTAGCAGCTGCCGGGCGGACCCCCGTCATTGAGAGATGGGCGAGTCTGAAGGAATGCTCATCCAGTGCCTTGTGCTATGGTGGCCCGTTAGCTGATCCCTGTTTGGCACCCAGAGCAGGCTCCTTTTGTTTCCTACTTCCTTCCCGTCCTTTCTCTCTTGCAAAAACCACTGGCCCTCCACCTCTGCTCCTTGGGAGGGAAAGGGATCAGGAGGTGACTTCCTGCACAGCTCCCCTCCAGGAAGTGCTATTGCAAGGCCAATGTCCATCCCTGCAGGCAGCAGGAGTTTTAGCAGCCCTGTCCCAGACAAAGGGAAGGAAATGGGGGAGAAGAGTGGGTGGCACAGGTCTCTGTTGGCTGGTCCAGGCACCTAATGCCAGCAGGCATTTCCTTGGGGTGGGATTCTCCCTTCTGAGCAAGGCTGGTTGGAAACCAATGAACTCAGCATGTACTCTTCCTCACCCACAGCCCAGAGCCCTCTCTCAGGTCAAGAGATGCAGTGTAATCCAGGACTGTTCATAGAGCCTTTAGGAATCTTCCCAGAAGTATTTGCATCACCCTCACTTTCATTTGTACGTCCCAGTGACGTCTCCCTAAGGTGAATCCCTCAGGACCAGCCCCCACAGCTCAACTTCTGCTGTGCTTCTCTCCAGCTCACACTTTCCCAGTCCTCCAGCAGGACAAGTTCTGCACAAGATGAGTCAAACACACAGTCAAGTCTCTACATGAGATGAAAGTAAATAAGAGGGTCAGGGGACAGTTCAGGCCTGGGGTAAGCAGGGGCCATTCCTCTCCACCAACCCCGCAGCAGCCCTGTTTTACCTGGGACATTCCCTGTTCTCTTGCCTCTTGCAGCCCAACCCTCTGCTGGAGCTAGGCAGGGGCATCACTGCAGTATCATCTTCCCAGACAGGAGGGGTGCTTTTCCAGACACGTTTTTATTCCAGCTGTGCCTTTTATTACAAGGGACAAGCAAGCAAATACTCACTTTAGCATCTTATATTAAATTAGCACCATCATTTCACCAAGCTTTTTAACAACAGAGCAATGGTTCTCTGTTGTTAAAGACCAAGTCAAAGTCACAGTTGACACCAAGTCATTACCTCAAATATTCAAATCGCAAATGAATACTGCAGGCCAGGGCTCTCAAATATAGCAACTACCAGGTGGTTCTAGGCAGAGGAGCCTTGTCGTCTGGCCCAGGAACAGTACAGTGAGGAACCTGGTGGCAGAATTAGTTGCCACCATTCTGAGAGCCACAACAATGTATGCTGCTGCCATCAAAGTCCACCCCCGTGGGCCAGATGTCATAGCGCCTGCACAATGGCCGCAAAGGGGCCGGATGATTTTGAACTCTGCTGTAGGCATCTAAATAAGGAAATTTCCTCCAAGCCTAGCTGCCCATTGGACTAGTGTGTTGTGGCTGGAATCACATGTGGCTGCCTCTGTGTTGCACAAATGACCAGCTGCCTCAAGTGATGAGTGAGACCTTATGAGGGAGATATGTCAAGATGCCATGTTTATTGATTATAAGATTCAAAAGAGCTCTAACACACACACACACAGTGACAGTCACAGTCACAATCACCCTGCAGGTGTTATAGGACCAAAGTCCACTGCTCAATGCTACTCTCAGGTGGCCAACCTAGTGAACATGAGAAGTTACGACCAGGGCATACAGACACATCTATGTTCCAGTGAAGTTGCAGAGTGTGTCCTGACTTTTGTTTCGAGTCAAAGCGGCTGTTCTGTGTCGCTTCGTCAAAAGAGTTTCCCATTTTGTGCCCGTTTCGATGTTCCACCCGTAGGCTATAAAGGGGAAGTTCAAAACAGGCTATAACTTTGTCATTTCTGACTTGATTTTGATGAAATAGACCACAATGGTAGCCCGTTCTGAGCACATGACACCTGCCAACATTCAAGGAGATAGGTGAAGGGGGTTAGGATAAACTGCACCCAAAATCTTGAGAGCAAAACTCCTGTCATGTGTATGTGTGAAGCCACAGTGGGGTTAAAACTGCAGGCTTGCTAGCCCTGGTGAGGCAACGAAGTCTGCCATGTTCCAACAAGATAGGTGCAGGGGCACTCTGGGCTCTGGAGCCCTGCACCTCTGGCTGTTGACAGGCAAAACTCGTGACACTGGTGAGCGACACTATGTGTGTGTTCAGGTGTGCTCTTCCTGGCACTGGGGCCTCTGCACAACATGGCAGTGTGCCCCAGGGAGGCCACAGTGAGGACTGTGTGCATGCATGCATTAGCTGGAGGTTATGGTACCTCCTACTCACCTTTCACCATGGGATCTTTGGTCCTGGCATTTACAGGGCTGCCACACCGCCAGCAGTCCCACCAGGCCTCCCTACAGTGGCAGGGTGCAGTCTTAGTGGTCATGCCCAGGACCTGGGGCCTCCTCCTTCCCCATACCCCCATCCCATACCTCCAAGTCCATCCAGGCAGGAGTAAGAGCTCTCCAGGGACATGTTCTTCCCCTGTTGGCTGGTGATGCAGTTAATGCCCCCTCAAGCTGACAGCGGGGCATTACCTGGTTTTTGAAAAATGAAAAAAGGAAATAGGTGTGGACGGAGTGAGGAGGGTGGCACTCAGTCCATCTATACCTGGAGCTTGGGGAACCCTATGGTGATCATGTTTGTTATTACCCCGAAGTAAAATATTTTTCTGATAGCATACTGTTAAGTTAACAATAATTTAGATTATTAAGAAGTGTTAGCTTTACAGCTGAATACAAGGCATGACCTGTGGCCTAGCAATGTTGCTGACCACAAGGCAGGATGATAGCTAAGAGTTTGCTTATGTTAAATAATCATTTTAACTGTGTTAACCATTTTCTGAGGAAAATGCAGCAAGTGAATCTGTGTCTATGTGCTGTAAATCAGCTACAGCAAGGAACAAAGTAAGACAAAGAAACCATTTTTCTAAGTACAGTGATCATGTCCTTAAGAAGTATCTACCACTGTGCAAGTTTTTGCTAACGTATCGTAATGTTACTGTTACTTAACTTTTAGCTTTTAGAAAGTGCTAGTTCAGCTTAATAGAAATATGCTGTTATGAAGATCTGTGAAGCACCACCCAAATATTGCTTTTTATTAACCCTGTAGTCTTGCCTTGTTGTAAAAAGTATAAAAGAATGCCCCACCCTTTGGGGGGGGGGGCATTTTGCCTTTTTGCTGGCTTAATCGTCATTGCTGGAGCAAATAAAATGCAGTCAAAACTTTACCCGTGTTGTCTGGTCCCTATGCAGCTAGACAACAAACTCCAGGGAGTTTTCTCCCACCACAACCCCAACAGCGGGAGGTTCACCTGCAGGAACAACAGCTGCATGACTAAACCACTGTCCAAGCAGGTGTGGTGGGGTATCACTACATCCCCAGGGATGCTGAACACCCTCTCACTCGGCACATTGGTCAGTAGGCCAAGGGGTCACACAGCAGTGGCTCCATGTCCTCGGCAACATAGGCAGCCACCAAGGGGTGAGCGCTACCTGCCTCATGCTGGGGTCTGGTGGCTCTGGACCCCACCATAGAAGGCATGCATCTGTTGTGGACATCAGGATTGGCTCGTGGATGATGTGCTAGCATGAGACAGTGTATCCCCCTGTTCCATGTCCCCCTGCCTCTGTCATTCTACCTCCCTGACTTTCTTTACCAGCACCTCCACCCACTGATTCAGTGTTTTGCTGCCACATCCAGTGCCCTTCCACCCTTGGGTCACACATGGCAGCCAGCACGCGGACCGTACTGGACTGCAAGGGATCGAGCCATTCCCTGATGCCCTGCCTTCAGCTGCCTCACCAGTGCTTGGACATCTGGTGACAGCAGCTTGCCCCTGCCAGGAACATTGATCCCCTGGAAGCTCTCCATTTGGCTCTGAAGTTCCCTCACTACAGGGACCACCTGGCTAAGGAGAGCATCGCCACTGCTGAGGGGCTCAGTGGCCTCAAGGAAGGGCTTGAGGACCACCAAGATCTGGGAGACGATATTCCACTCAGCTCTGTTAAGGGAGCCGCTGATCCCAATCTCCCCCAGCAACTCCCTTCTGTTGCTCCACCAGCTTTTTGAGCATCAACTATGTGGAGTTCCACCAAGTCTCCACATCCTGCATGATTTTGTGCTGTGGGATGTTCAGCTCTTCCTGTTTCTCCTGCAGCATCTTGCCCCACTTGATGCTGTGGTGGAAGTAGCCCTCCACCTTCCTGCATTTTGAAATCATCTGGGTGGAAGTCATGGGGAACAAACAGGAGGAACTCGCCCTCAGAATAGCTAGTTCAGATCCAGATGTCGTAGGGTTAACAGAGACGTGGTGGGACTCGTCCCATGACTGGGCAGTTAACATTAGGGGCTATAGGCTGTACAGGCGGGATAGAGAAGGCAGAAAAGGGGGTGGGGGGTGGCACTCTATGTCAAGGAGCACTACACATCCTCTGCCAGCAGAATGGGGTCAGGGGAAGGGCAAGCTGAAGTGCTCTGGGTCAAGATCCAGGGGGGGCAAGGCGAGAGGGATTTGACGGTGGGGGTCTATTACAGACCCCCCAATCAAGAGGAGGAGCTGGACAGGGAATTTTCAGGCCAGCTTGCGGAGACACTAAAAGCAAGGGATGTAGTTGTCATGGGCGATTTTAATTACATCTGCTGAGAGGAGCAGTCAGCCGGGACGGACCGCTCCAGGAAGTTCTTGGCCGAGTTGCAGGACCTCCACTTGATTCAGGAGGTGCACAGTCCCACCAGAGGAGATGCCCTGCTGGACCTGGTCCTGGCCGCAGGCGACGACCTGGTAAGAGGCCTCCAGGTTCTTGACCACCTGGGCAATAGTGATCATCGCATGCTGGAATTCACCATCCAGCGTAGAGTGTCAAGGGCCCGCAGCAAGGTGGTAGCCCTAGACTTCAGGAGGGCCAACTTCAGTGAGATGAGGAGATTAGTGGGAGAGGAACTGGGGTCCTTGAGGGCAGAGGAACTCAGCGTCCAAGAGGAGTGGTCGTTCCTTAAGGAAACGATACTCGGGGCCCAAGGGGTGTCCATCCCGACAAGAAGCAAGGCGGGCAGGAGTGTCCAAAAGCCCCCCTGGCTCACCAAGGGTGTCCGGGAATGCCTGCTTGCCAAAAGGGTGGCGTACGCCCGGTGGAAGGGGGGTGTAATCTCCAAAGAGGAGTATACCTCCTCTGCTCGGGCCTGCAGGCGGGCTGTTAGGAAGGCCAAGGCGGAGATAGAGCTCGGATTAGCGTCCAGGATTAAGGATAACAAAAAGTCCTTTTTCAAATATATTGGGAGGATGAAGAAGGCGCCGGGTAATGTGGGGCCCCTGCAGGATATGCGGGGCAATCTGGTGGTTGCGTCAGAGGATAAAGCGGACCTCTTTAACCAATTCTTCACCTCCGTTTTCTTGTGCAGGGACCGGGACTTCCCTGCTGTGATAGAAGCCGGACGCGAGGGGATCGCCTTCAGACCTCAGGTTGGGGAGGACCGGGTTAGAGAGCTTCTGGAGGGGCTGGACGCGTTCAAGTCAGCGGGTCCGGATGCTCTCCACCCCAGGGTGCTGAGGGAGCTGGCTGGGGTTATTGCAGGGCCCCTGGCACGGCTCTACGAGCGATCGTGGTGCTTGGGCCAGGTGCCAGACGATTGGAAGGTAGCTAATGTGGTCCCCATCTTCAAAAAAGGGAAAAGGGAGGACCCGGGCAATTATAGGCCCGTCAGTCTTACCTCAATCCTGGGGAAGCTCTTTGAGAAGATCATCAAGGAGCACATTTGTGATGGGCCGGCATCCGAGATGATGCTCAGGGGCAATCAGCATGGATTTATTAGGGGGAGATCATGTCAGACCAACCTGATTGCCTTTTATGATCAGGTCACAAAGGCCATGGATGCAGGTGTCGCGGTGGATGTAGTCTTTCTGGACTTCAGCAAGGCCTTTGACACCGTCTCTCACCCCATCCTAATTAGTAAACTAGGCGACTGTGGCATAGATGCCTACACGGTCAGATGGATTGCAGATTGGCTGAAGGGTCGCACTCAGAGGGTGGTGGTGGATGGATCATATTCGACTTGGGGGGAGGTGGGTAGTGGAGTCCCTCAGGGCTCGGTCCTGGGCCCTGCGCTGTTCAATGTCTTCATCAGCGATCTTGATGTTGGGGTGGAGAGCAACCTGTTTAAATTCGCTGATGACACCAAAATTTGGGGGGAGGTGAGCACGCTAGCAGGGAGAGAGAGATTGCAGAAGGATCTGGATAGGTTACAGGGGTGGGCAGACAGGAACAGGATGCGTTTCAATACGGACAAGTGCAGGGTGCTGCACTTGGGTAGTAGGAACCAGCAGCACACTTATACGATGGGGAACTCCCTACTTGAGAGCACGGAGGCGGAAAGGGATCTTGGTGTCATTATTGACTCCAAGATGAACATGGGCCGACAATGCGAGGTCATCTCCCTTGAGACGAAGTTGTTCCTTATATAAGCCGATGTGTCTCTCCATGACACCATTAGATTGCGGGTGGTATGGCAGATGAAGATGCCATGTGACGTTATGAAGACGAGCAAATTTGTCCAGAGCGCTAGAGTTGAAAGGAGGTCCTCCATCAGACTGAATTTCATGAGGAGGTTGCCAGACGGCAAATGCAGCGGTTAAGGCAGAGACAACAGCAGTGGCGTTGCTCTTTCGTAAGGGGATGACCTGTAACTGACGTGTCCCCAGATCAACAATAACTAACCCTTTATTTGGTAGTTTAGACCCCGGGAGGGGCCCAAGCAGATCTACTTGCCAGACCCTTCCCGCTTGGAACTGTGAAGTGTCGAAAGCCCCAAGTTGATGTTTGGTTCGATGGCATTTCTCCTTGGCACATACCTCACAGGCTTGTGCTACCTTTTCCCAATCGCGTCGAAATCCATACGAGGTTGTTTCAGTAGTAGCTTGGCGCCAGCGTTGATGGCTGGCCCGTGGTCCCGGGTGACCCCAGTTTTCATGGAGCCACACGAGGAATGGGTTTACCTCAGGACCGAAGGTAGAGGTGATAGGCAAAACTATGTCGGTCCGGAGTGGGTCTTCTAAGAGTTTATCGATGACCTCATGCACTGGGTCAGTATCTGGATGGTGTGACTTGGTATGTTTAATCAATGGGAGTTGTGTAAATTTAGTTAGAGTTTTCCAGATGTCATCCCACTCACCTAAATTTTCGCTGGGAAGGTCTGTACCGGTGAGCATCTTATAAATGTACTGTGAGTCAATTGCAATAATTGGAACTGGGAGTGTGTCATCATGGTGCGCTAGACAGTGTTGTAATACGTCAAAGAATCCCAACAATTCACATTTTTGGGCAGAGGTGTCATTCGGGTGGACCCAGGATATTTTCACATCATGGCAAGCCTTACAATAATACCCATAGCCTCCACCGTGTCGGGAGGTCCCATCTGAAGCCATCCAGGCCGGGGTGGAGATTCCATATAACGTTGGGAGCGTTTCCTCATCCTCCGGGCTAGGACTAGGTTTTGTGTCCTCTAATTTCCAGCAGCACCAGTTGTAGTGGTGGGTAAGCACCAACGTGTTCCATGTCTTAGGTTCCCCCTGAAAATGCGGGTCGACTTTCTCTGCATCTAGCAAGGGCAGCAACGTGGCAACGGGAGCGCGAAGTGTCCCGTGCCCCCTTGCTAATGGCTCCGCTAGCTGTCCAGCTAGGAGGATTTTTCCTATAGCTCCATACTGATGTTGTGCTCCTTGAAAAGTCTTATGGGCAGTGTATACTAATTCATCACGAGGGTTGTGCACAACAGCCCACACGTGGTTCATGCTGAATCCAAGGGTTATGATCAATGGTTCACCAAGACTGATTGCGTGGAGCTGCGTACTCTTGACAGCGGCTAACAGGCCAAGCAGATTCTGCTGGTCCCCTTCCGTCCAAGGCGTGGATTTTTGGGACTTGTTACGGATCTGTCGCTGTAATTTAGTAAGGAGGGCTAGATGACTAGGGTTAACATAATGCCGATACCAATTTAGGTGACCTAAGAGCTGCTGAAAATGTCTTTTAGTCACGGGCAGGGATTTCTTTAATGGGTCGATGTCAGGACCATCATGTGAGATTCTGTGGTGGATAGAGCCAATGAATCAGGTGCCAAGGAAAGTGATGTCATCTACGGGATGTAGGCATGACTTTTCCTCGTTAATCGTCCATCCCTTACTCTGAAGGTGGGCGACCAGTTGGTTGACTATACTGGTAACGATGGCACTGTCACGACCCATGATAGCGATGTCGTCAATATAACTCCAGATTTTCAATTCCTCTTCTGGTGGAAGGGTATGTGAGGTGCGAAAGTTCTTCAGGGTATCATTCATGGCACCGGTGGCTAGTGACGGGGCATTGCAGTATCCCTGCGGGCAGACCGTCCATCTGTACATGGTGCCCTCAATGCACATATTCAATACTCCTTCAGGGTCAACGATCAGGATTGAGAAGAACATGTTCTTTAGGTCCAGTGTGACCCCGACCCATTCGTTTCGCTGGAATTGAGCCATTTTGAACATACATTGTGGTAGGGTAGAAGGGTTGGGTTGCTGAAGCACTCGGCACCTTTTGTTGGCCTCCCTGTAATCAACAACTAGCCGAGCTTCATTAGGTTTCCAGGCTTTGCAACTCCCCACCCCAGTGACAGGTAAGTACTGGCAGTTACTGGTTTGATGCAACCTTGTTGTTCCAGTCATTGTAGGAGATCAATGAGGGATTCTCTGAGGGGACCCTTGGTTGGAATTGGTGGGTATCGCCAGGTGGAGGTGTTGTAAAGTGTCGGTTGATGCCAATCCGTCTTCGGGATGATAGGTAGCGCTTGTAACACTTGTTCTTTGAGGTTAAGCGCTTTGATTCCCGGAATTCCCAGAATATTGATGCCCCCTAACACTGC